>NC_092875.1:396484768-396785081 GCF_028372415.1 Notamacropus eugenii
CCTATTCCTTATTTTCTAACTCTTTCTGTTTTTATGACAGTTTCTTTGAGGACTGGGTCTCGGAGCTCTCTTAGCCTCCTTCCATTCTGGTCAATTTTACCCAAAGCAACTTCTGGAGGAAGAGAAAAGGCTCCAACAAGGTATTGGCCTCTTTCTCTCAAGCTTAGTGATGTGGCATACAGTAATCCATCCCCTTCTCCAAACCCACCACCTGCCCTTCTCCTATTCCTCTCTTCTTTATTTCTCTGTCTGAATTCTGTTACAATACAAAGTACCACCAATCCCCACTGCTGTCAGAATCTCTGTTCCTAAGCTCTCACCAACTCCATCATCTACACAGGTACTCAGAATGGAATAATTAGTCTTCACCAATGAGAATAATATGCAGACAGACTTCAAAGGCAATGGTGATAAAAGCCTATAGTGCATACTAAGGTTCTGATAATTCTTTTTATTTTGTTTGTTTTTGTTGTAACTTCATCTTATATATTTTAAATTTTTGTTTTCTGTCTTGTTCTATCTAATCAGGTAGGTTAATAGTCATTATGTATTTTTTTCAAAGAACCAGGATTTAGGTTTTTTTCTGTTTAAATCCCATCTATGGCATTTTTTTGTTTTCTGAATTATCTATGTCTATAATTTTCAGGATATCTTCTTCTGTGCCTATTTTAAGACAAAATTCTCTCTCTCTCTCTCTCTCTCTCTCTCTCTCTCTCTCTCTCTCTCTCTCTCTTATTTGTCAATGTATGCCTTAGGATCATACTTTTTACTCTGTGGACAACTTTATCTATTTTCCAGAAAATCTGATATCTTTTTTGTCATCATTTTCATTGTTTTTCATGTAACTGTTGATTATTTTTTCTGATTTGTTCTTTGACCCACTCAATGTTTAGGATTTCATTGCCTCCATTTAGGCCTTTCTCTTTTGTTTGTGTTCCCTAAACTGATTACTTTTTTCATTCATATTGAAAGGATGCATTTAATGTTCTTGCCTTTTTACACTTATTTGCAACATTTCTGCCATTAATGCACAATTAATTTTTTGTAAAAGTTTCATGTGGTGAAGCGAAAGATATATAGTCTTCAGTGGTTCCTTTAAGAATATGTTATAAGCTTTTTAAACTATAAACTCACCAACAATTTGTTCAATTATAAATTATCTCTTTTTCTTGTTTTTCTGTGAGAAAAAAGTTCTGCCAGCTTGAGAAGAAAAATCAAAGTCATCTACCATTATTTTGTGACTTTTTTTGGCAACTCAGTTTTGCCTTTATGAATCTAGATGCAATGTCACTTAGAACATGCAAGTTTCATAGTAGTATTGAGTCATTGCTTAGGTTTCTTTTCACATAATGTAATTTCCATGTTTATTTCTGGTAATATTGTGAATTTTTATTGTTGCTTTAATATTTTGATTTCAATGCTTACTTTTTGGGGATTCGCTTGACAGCATTAATAATAGTTAATATTTATGTATACCATTAAGGTTTGCCAAATTCCTTACACATATTTTTAAAATTCAATCCTCACAATAACTTGGTGAGGCAGACACTTGTTATCTGAATTTTTTATATTTGAAGAAACTGAGATAGAGTTAATGAGTTAACTATTAAGAATCTGAGGCAAATTTTGAACTCCTGATTCCAAGTGATGAATTTTTTTCATTACACCATCTAGCTGTATCTGATGCACAGTATATTTTGTTTTAACCTCTAATTTTGATTCTGTATATGTCTGCTTTCTAGATGTGTGTCTCATAAGCAGCAGAGTATAGGAATTTGTTTTCTTATTTAATTTGTCACTCTCTTTTTATTGGACAATTTAATCTATTTATATTTAAAGTTATAAGGGCTAGGTTTGGGCTCCTAGTTTTTTTTTTAATTTGGATTTATTGTTTAAAAAAAAGTATTTCATTTTTTGACTCTTTTAGGTCAATTTATAGTTTGCTGAATATTGTTGTTGTTCAGTCATTTCAGTAATGTCTGAATCTTTGTGATCCCATTTGAGGTTTTCTTGGCAAAGATACTGGAGTAGTTTTCCATTTCCTTTTCCAAATCATTTTAGAGATGAGAAAACTGAATTAAACAGGGTGAAGTGACTTCCCTAAGGTCACACAGTTTCTGATATCAGGTTTGAATTCAAGTCTTCCTGACTCCAGGACCAGCACTCTATCCACTGTGCCAACTAGTTGCTCTATACAATTATTTACCCTTCATTTAATCTCTTTTTGTTCTTCGTGGGATTAAAGCTTCCAAAGTACCAATTGTGAGTTTTCTCTTGTGATCCATTTCTATATCATTGCCTCTCTATATATATCTTGGGCCCCATCACCCTTTTTTTCTGCTGTGCCTCACTCTTAGAAGTATCTAAATATCAGAGGAAGTAATGAGGATTGAGGCATTACTACATGATACATCATTCTCTGCTCCAAATTATGTAGATCAATTCAGTCCCCTACTCTTTGCATTACTACCCCATCTGTTTGAAATCTTATCTCTTGTCCATTTTTGCTAGCATTTCATGCCCTTGTTTCCCCCTGGAGTGAGAAGGATATTATCCATGGAGCCAAAATATTTTCTTAGAGGAAGTGATCTTCCTGTATTCTAATTCCTCCTAAATTAGACCCATTATAAGGTGTCCATCTCCCATTAGAGACAATTACTACTTTCTTCATGGGGATACTATTCTCTGGGACTCTTTTTCCTATTATACAGACTTATTTTTCTTCTCTTTTTCCTTCTAAAATTCCTCCCTTTGACACCCATAAAATACATTGATCCATCTGGTAGAGTGGAAGCATAGGCTAATGGTTGCTCTTCCCTGTCACTCCTTTATCTTTAAAGTTATCTTTCATTTTATATTCATGAATTTCTACGTAAGAAAGATGCATGTTTTTGAGGCAAGAGGGATTTTCTATATCAATTTTCTCCCCATTCTCTTACATTTTCAACACAGCTGCCAAAGTATTTTTCCTAAAGTGAAGGTTTGACCATGTTACCCAGGTCCTCAATAAACTCTAGTGGTTCCCTCGTAGACATACATTCAAATATAAATGTGGCTACTTGTCAGAACTGTGCATAGAAGATGCAACAAGGTCTTGTACCCAATGTCAGTTCAGATTCCTCTGTAATTTCTTCCTGCCCAATTGTCTAACCCCCTTACTATCTCTGAGCTGAGAGCTTCCAAAACTGTAGCTACCACTATCTCAGTTGCCTCTGTCAAGACATTAGGAAATGTCCTGTTTTATAGAACTAAGGCCCAGAAAGAAGGCTGTGCTTTCTGAGCTTGGCATAACAACAATCCTTTGTTCTCATCCTATAGCAAAATCACATAATTATTGTATTGCTTTGACCACTACCAGTTGTTCTCTGCACTCAGACAAGCACCAGACAAGGACTTATTTTCTGGTCAGAAACAAAAAGACAACAAATTTTGAGGGCTGCATCCAAAGAAGTTAGGACCCTGGCAAAGATTAATGAACTTTTTTACTTGAAGAAATTTTCCTAGTAAACTGGAATAACTCCCACTTTAGGCTTTCTGAAGGAGATTATATTATAAGAAAAGAGAAAAAGAAAAAAATATCTGCAAGATACTTCCCCCTCCCTCCCCTCATTTACCCACTATTCCTTTCCCTTTTATTTTCCTGTAGGTCAAGATAGAGTTTTGTATCCCATTGCCTACGTATCTTATTTCTTGATTGCATGTAAAAACACTTTTAATATTCATTTTTAAAGTTTTGAGTTCCACATTCTCTCCCTTCCCCCATCCCCATCCACCCTCATTGAGAAGGCAAGCAATTCTATAAAGGCTATACATGTGCAGGAATGCTAAACACTTCCATAACAGTCATGTTGTGAAAGACTAACTATATTTCCCTCTATCCTGTCCCACCCCCTCTTCTCTCCTTTGACCTGTCCTTCTACTAAAGTGTTTGGTTCTGATTACCCCTCCCCCCAATCTGCCATCTCTTCTATTATACCCCCACTCTTATCCCCTTCCTCTCTGCTTTCCTGTAGGGTAAGATAAACTTCAATACCCAATTGAGTGTGTATGTTATTCCTTCCTGAAGCCAAATCTGATGAAAGGAAGGCTCATATATTTCCTCTCATCTTCCCCTTCTTCCCCTCCATTGAAAAAGCTTTTTCTTGCCTCTTTTATGTGAGATGATTTACTACATTCTACTTCTCCCTTTCTTTTTCTTCTAATACATTCCTCTCAACACTCAATTTTCTTTTTTAGATATTATCTCTATGAAGAGATATGAATATGAATATAAATTCAGCTCACCCTGTGCCCTCTGTCTCTGTCTATCTCTCTGTCTATGTACACATACACACACATACACACACACACATACACACACACATTCCTTCCAACTATCATAATACTGAGAAAGGTCTCATGAGTTACAAATATCTTTTCATGTAAGAATGTAAACAGTTCAACTTTAATAAGTCCCTAATATTTTCTCTTTCCTGTTTACCTTTTCATACTTGATTCTTGTATTTAAAACTCAGATATTTTCTATTCAGCTCTGATCTTTTCAATAAGAATGGTTAGAAGTTCTCTCAATGAAGTTTCATTTTCCCCCTGAAGTATTATACTCAGTTTTGCTAGGTGATTCTTGGTTTTAATCCTAAGCCCTCTGATCTCTTAGTGTAGAAACTGCTAATTCTTGTGTTATCCTGATTGTGTTTCCATAATACTTGAATTGTTTCTGGCTGCTTTATAATATTTTCTCCTTGATCTGGGCACTCTGGTATTTGGCTACAATTCCTAGGAGTTTTCCTTTGGGGATATTTTTGGGAGATAATCAATGGATTCTTTCCATTTCTATTTTACCCTCTGGTTCTAGACTTTCAGGGCAGTTTCCCTTAAAAATTTCTTGAAAGATGATGTCTAGACTCTTTTTTGGATCATGGCTTTCAGGTAGTTCAAAAATTTTTAAGTCATCTCTCCTGGATCCATTTCTAGGTCAGTTGTTTTTCCAATGAGATATTTCATATTGTCTGCTATTTTTACATCCTTTTGATTTTGTTTTATAATTTCTTGATTTCCCCTAAAGTCATTAGTTTGCATTTTCTCCATTCCAATTTTTAAGGAATTATTTTCTTCGTTGAGCTTTTGGACCTCCTTTTCTATTTGACCTATTTTGCTTGTTCAGGTCTTCTTCTCCTCTTTGACTTTTTGGACCTCTTTTGCCATTTGGGTTAGTCTAATTTTAAAGGTATTATATTCTTCAGCATTTTGGGGTTTCCTTTAGCAAGCTATTGACTCATTTTTCATGATAGTCTTGCATCATTCTCATTTCTCTTCCCATTTTTTTTGTATGTTTTAATCTTCCTTGTCACCAATGGTGAAAGAAAATACCTCTTCACTGAGAAAGTAAGAATCTATAGTACTTTTCTTTTTTCCCTGTTCACTCGTTTCCCCAGCTAATTGCTTGATTTTGGACTCTTTATTGAGTGCTCCAGAAGCAACCTCTGCTTCAGCAGTGGCCACTGCCACACTGAGACTGAGGCTAGGATCAGGTTTGGTGCTAGGGTTAGACCACCCTCCTCTCTCTGCCAGGTGAGAGACCCTTCCCACTGACCTTCAAAGCCGTCTTTGGTGTTTATGGATCGAGAAGTCTGGAAACCACAGTGGCCACCCATAGTTCAGTCCCCTAACGTCTTTTCCAGCTCTGTCCACGTGGCATGGCTCACACCAAACTGGGCTGTGCTCCCAACCCGGTGTGATAGACCCTTACTGTTGGTCTTCCAGATTGTCTTGGGCTGGAAATTTGCTTCATTTTGTCATTTTATCACTTCTGATGCCCTAGAATTTATTTAGAGTCACTTTTTACAGGTTTTCTGAGTGGGTTGGGGGAAAAGCTCTAGCAGATCCTTACTTCTACTCCACTATCTTGGCTCCACCTCCAGCTCAGTCCCTGCAATAAATTTTAAAAATTTCTTATATTAGGTACATGATTTAGAAAAGGATAAAAGCAACAAATGGTGTATGAAATGAAATTGTCTGAAGTTTCAAAATTGGAGAACCAAATTTAAATGATATCACTAGCAGAATTATCTAGGAATGTCTAGATTTGGAACTAGAGAAGCAGAGCCCCTTCTAGAGCTGTCCTTAAAAGAAGCATATTGTCCTAGAAAAGATATTTAGAGACCAGATGACTCTATGAGGCATCTGGGAACCAAAATATGCTGGTTAAATGGATATTGAGAATGGGTCACTAGAATACAAAGGAGACTTGATTTTAGTTATGGTTAAGTCTTCTCAGTTACCTTGGTGATATGTAAATCTCCCTTCTCAGAACTAGTCCATTATGAACCCTTCAAGTAGTTTGATCTGCACTTGACTTAATGTAATTATGCAATTATGAGAAAACTTTATTGTATTGTTTGAACCTAGGCTTGTGTGTCTGGGAAAATGGATCATCTCTGTGTGTTGTTCAGATACTCTTAACTAAGGACCTATGTTATGGTGACCACAAACTCAGCTTCAAAGATTGGTGCAAGGAGTTTTCATGAAGGGCCTCTACTAGGTCCTTCTGACTACTCCCACAACTACCAAACTTGTGGGATGGACTCCTGGGTCAACTGAAAAAAGCCCCTGTTCTAGAGTAGATGGTAGAACCCTCCAGGGACCTCATGGTTTTTCTAGTACAGACACAGAAGCAACTGACATCTAGATCAGACAGTTGTTCCAAGATTCTAAATGAGAGTTGAGTATACTGTTTTACCTTTTTTCCCCTCTTTTCTTTTATTATGTACCCAACCACCAATGTCCTGATTCAAGCATGTGTTGGCATTTTCCCTCTCTACATTCTTGGCTCCACTCTCTTTAATGCTTGCATGGCTAACAATGATACCTGGAACATACTCCCCAATAGGTCCCCTCATGGAACTAACTCCCAGGCAACATCTCATCCTGGTCCAACTGGCCTCTCATGGCATCTTGATGTATACCTGTCTCTCCTTTTTTGGTCAGAAGGGCAAGGGTTCTTTCAGACCCCTTTCCTTTGGCCAAAAGGGGGAAATGTCAAATACTAGGAGACATCCTGTTTTTCAGAGCTAAGGCTCAGCCTGCAGGTTGGGCCCTGAGGTTGACATACCAACAATTTTTTGTGCTCACCCTCTAGATGATCTCACCTTCGGGCAAAATTAAATAATTATCATATTGCTTTGACCAGCACCAGGTGTACTCTGAGCTCAGACAAGCACTAGACAAGTACCTATGTTCTAGTCATGAAGCCCTGCTATGAATCAAACTTGTGTCACTGCTGCTGTTATCATTCATTGTCAGGGCTACAGCTCACTGTCTACCCACTGGTATAAACACTAACATCTCTCCATACTGCTTCGGGTCTCCCTTCTAGGGGTGGGGTCTTAGCCCATGTGACCTTGTTTGCAAGTCATTTCCCTCACTTTGAAATTAAACCTCTGTTTGATTCCTGACTCTCCTTCTTAAACCTGCTGTCTGGCTCTAGCCATCCATAGGTTAGAGGCTGCTTCGGTCTGGTTGACACCTCCAAGTTCAGCTGGTACTGCTGCAGTGTATACTCCAGTCTGGCCTTAACCCCATGTCACAGATCTCTCCTGTCTGCCTCCTAAGTTTTTTGAACACTTGTGTTTGAAAAACCGGAAAAATGTTGCACCCTGGCCTTTTGTTGTCTTTGCCACTCCAGAATTTGATTTGAGGAATTATTTCAGTTGTTTGTAGGGTAATGTTGGGAGAGTTCAGTTGAATTGCTGCTTCTACTCTGCCATCTTGGTTCCACCCTGTCTTACTTTTCTATTCATGTCCCTAGTGCTAATCACAGTGCATGATACAAAAGAGCCCTTGAGGAATATTTTTTCCTTCGTTCCATTATTTTATGTATGTAGTTTATTAAAAGGACCAGCATTTAGAATGAATCAGAGTTCAACATATCCTACACCCCAGATCTTCATGGTACCTGGCATAATTTTATGAAAACAAGTATTTCCCAATACAATATTACTGAAAGTATAGAATGCACTTTTTTCTACCTACTTATGAATGCACATATGAATCAAGTTTTTTTCCTGAAAACTGTACACTAGAAAAATAAGATCAAATACATATCTTTTGGGCTGAATCTTCAAGACACATTCTCACTCCCTAGGTGTCCTCTTGTGTATCCTTTCTTTTTAGACTGTGGAGCAACACAGAGGTAAACATGAACTAGCTACCAACACTCAGTGGAACACTGATACGGCACATCAAAAATTAACTGTCCATGCACCATACTATCTAGGGAGATGAGAAGGAAAACTTAGACTGATGGAATCCTAATAAAGCTACCCCCAGTCCCAATATTCTAACTTAATTATGGGCCTCACTGAACAGTATACGTGTCCTGATTTGACCACACAATCTGGCTGTAAACACACCACAGGCCCCCCAGAGACAATATCCCAAATATGCCTCATTAGAACAGCAGGCGTGTCCATGTGATGGAATCTTGGCCATTGCCTCTAGCTAGCCAATGCCCCCCAAACCATTCCTCATATTTCTCACAGAAACAATAGGTGTGTCCATATACTCAATCACAACCATACTCGTCTAATGTCAGATAGGACCATAATAGCCAGCCAAGTAGAAAGCAGCACCACCAGAATACCTGAGTAGGATATGAACCTCAAAACAATAGAAGGGACTTTCCCTAAGTACGCACCTTTGTAGCAATAGCAAAAGTTGTTCTTTCAGTGAACTTACAATGTAGAAAGTCTTAATGTGATATCATTATCATATATTAGTGCTTCCCTTACCCCATTTGGACTTTATGCATTATAGGTAATAACATGGGCAGTTCCACTGAGGTTGGGACCCCTCCCCCATTATGCAATCCCTTGACAAATCCCTCATGCCTTTTTAATATTCAAATATTCTTTTATATAATTGCATCTTTTGCACTATAAAATCTGTCTTGCTTTCATTAAGCTGCTGAGTCCTTCTTGAAACTCAACCTGTGTAATTCTCAATAAATGCCTTTACTTGGGTTGGAGATGGTCTGAGTCTATGAATTTTTTTGAGATGACCCCACAACACTCCATGAAACCATAACAAAATCACAAGACTAAGTTTAGTGCATTAACTCTTACTTCACTCCCATACTTTGCTTTGTGAAACTTCTAAAAGGTAGATCTTTGACCAAAGTATACCAGCATTGAAATCAGCATTGTGAGTTTAAAAACTACTTCTTTTATTATATACTAACTCTTCAATATTACTGGGTATGGATGGAGCCTCTGAATCTATGTCTGAATACATGTATGATCCCACCTGTGTTCTTCCACTATTGTTCTCAGTACTTTCACATGAAAAATAAAAAGAGATCTCAACAGCATTGGATAGTGTCTGCTGCACAGGTAGCATCAGGACTGTATTCTGGATGTTGCTATAGGTCCTCAGGAACTGTCTGACTTGTGTCAGTTAAACTTGTGCTTGTCTCCCTGAACATACTTGAGAGAGAGGGAATGGAAGTAGGGAAAAGGAAGAAGACAGTTGTCACCAAACATTCTTCCTTTCCTCACTATTATATTCCTGCATAGGACCTTGCCCCAAAGCATTGATACTTTACTTTCACATATTGATTTTTGTACCTGGCAAGGAATGCAGCTGTCATATAATCCAATGATGTAAATTCTCAGGTGATGAGAATAGGGAAAGTGATTTGCTTACCTTCATACACCCAGCAGAAATTGATTTCTAAATTTGGGAGAATGGCTCATAAATTTAATGCAAATTTGTTGAATTCTAACTAACTAACATTTGTGACATACCAATACTAACCACCATAACTGATTTTAGCATACAAGGAAACAAATCCAGCTACAAGTAGCAAGAATTTACTACAGTTACCCACCTGGACAATTTTAACTTGGCTACAACCTGTTCATGCACCATTTTTAAACCAGCAGAGGCTGACTTTTGTCTATTATCAAGTTCTAATGACTTGGAATTGTGTATTTCATGTTTATGTTCAGGAAAAGAAGGAAAATTGGACAGAAATTTGATCAAAGACAAAGAATCAAACCACTTTCTTGCTTTATTTGAAATTCAATGATCAACTGCATTCCCACTCCCCTTTCTGACTGTGCTATGAACTTTAGAGCCTATGAATTCATCTAAAGGGATGGACTCTTCTTTTAGTCTTGTCCTTTTTACAAAATTCAAGCAACCTTAAAATGTTTTAGACACTTTAGTAAAAGTATACATTATCTTAGATGATGAAGAGAGAATTTTAGATATGTAGGAGCTGAAATTTTTGCTAGAAGCTGATTAGTAAGAGTTCAGGAGTGGCTAAATGATGCTGAACTGTATTTGAATACATAAGTAGGTTTTGAGGAGCAATATGGTTGATAAGTCTAGTATCTAAATATAGGTAAGAGCTAGGAAGGAAATTAGACATAGCAATTTATGAATATCAGACAGTAATTTTCTTTTCCTTTCACGGAACTGGATTTTCTAAAAGAAAAAAAAATAAACCTAGCATTTAGTGAGAGACACTGCTGTTTAGAGCAGGCCTTGAGAAAGATTGGAGGCATTGTGGTCTGTGTATATGCGGGCAAATGAGAAGGGACATGGCAACATATTCCCCAATATATCCCCAGTGGATGAATGATCTCAGTAATGTAGATACTGTCTCTACACATACATATTGTAAGTCATCTGAATTAGTCCACATGGTAGCTGTATATATGGCACTGAACTCTGAGTCGGAAAGCACCTGAATTCAAACTGGACAATTATGTATCCCTGGACAAGTTACTTAGCCTCTCTATGCCTTGGTTTTGTCATCTATAAAATCAAGGATTGGGCTTAATGACCTCTAAAGTTCCTTCTGGCTTTAAATCTATAACACTTTGATACCTTCTCATCATTTAATGTTCTTATCCTGATTCCCCATAAATCTTTCATAGATGATATACCCAACATGATGAAATTCTTCTTCTGTGTCCTTTTAATTTTTTTTTAGCTTTCAACATTTACTTTTATAAAATTTTGAGTTTCATTTTTTTCTCTCTCTACCCTCCTGCCTCCCCAAGAGGAAAGCAATCTTTCCTATAACCTATACATGTAAATGATATTAAACATATTTCCACATTAATCATGTTGTGAAAGAAAAATTAAAGTAAAAGGGAAAAAACAAGAAAGAAAAAAACAAAAAAGAGAGAAAAATGGAATGCTTTGATCTACAGACTCCATAGTTCTTTCTCTGCATTCGGATAGCATTTCCCATCATGAGTCTTTTGGAGTGGCCTTAGATCCTTGTATTGCTGAGAAGATATAAGTCTATCAATGTTGGTCATTGCATAATGTTGCTATTACTGTGTAAAATGTTCTCCTGGTTCTCCTCGCTTCACTCAGCATCAGTTCATGTAAGTCTTTCCATGCTTTTCTCAGATTCTCCTGTTCATAGTTTCTTATAGTGCAATGGTATTAAATTACATTCATATAGCACAGCTTGTTCAGTCATTCCTTAATGGATGTGCATTCCATCAACTTCTAATTCTCTGCCACCAAAAAAAGAGCTCCAATAGACATTTTTGTACACGTGGATCTGTTTTTCTTTTTTATGATCTCTTTGGGATACAGACCTGGTAGTGTTATTGCTGGATCAAAGGGGATAGAGAGTTTTATAGCCCTTTAGCCATAGTTCCAAATTACTCTCCAGAATGATTGGATCAATTCACAACTCCACCAATAATGCATTAGTGTTCCAATTTTCCCACATCTCCAATATTTATCATGTCTTATTTTGTCATATTAGCTAATCTGATGCATGTGAACTGGTACCTTAGAATTGTTTTAATTTGAATTTCTCTAATCAATAGTGATTCAGAGCATTTTTCCATATAACTATAGACAGATTTAATTTCTTCATCCAAAAACTGCCCTCTCATCTCCTTTGACCATTTGTCAATTGGGGAATGATTTGTATTCTGATGCATTTGACTCTATATATTTTAGAAATGAAGTCTTTATAAGACATACTTGTTGTAAAAATTGCTTCCCACATTTTTGTTTCCCTTCTAATCTTGGTTGCATTGACTTTGTGCAAACCCTTTTAAATTTAATGTAATCAAAGTCATCCATTTTGCATTTAATAATATTCTCCATCTCTTGTTGGGTCATAAAATTGTTCCCTTCTCCATAGAGTTGACAGGTAAACTATTCCTTGCTCTCCTAATTTCAGACATCCTTTATGTTTAAATCATGTACCCCCTTTTCCACTCATCTTGGTATACAGTATCAGATGTTGGTCTATGTCTAATTTCTGCCATGCTATTTTCCAATTTTTGTGAAATAGTGAGTACTTATCCCAGAAGCTGGAATTTTTGGCTTTATTGAACAGTAGATTACTGTAGTCATTGACTACTGTGTCTTATATGCCTAACTTATTCCATTGACCCACCACCTTATTTCTTAGCTAGTATCAAATAGTTTTGATGATTGCTGCTTTATGATGTAGTTTTAGATCTGGTATGGCTAGGCCATACTTTGCATTTCTTTTTACTAATTCCCTTGATATTCTTGAACTTTTCTTCTTCCAGATGAATCCTCTTTGTCCTTTTACGTTACGTAGGTAACTGCAGCACTCATGCCTCCTATCATTTATCCCACACTATTGGTATATGACCAGTACACCTCTTTTTCCCATTATAATTTTCCTACAAGTTGAGAGAAATGATCGATGTAGCACATAAGCTATTAAAAGGACTATAACTTGTAGTGTGATTAAGATGGTCCAGTGATTTTGACATTGTAGCCAGAAGGTTGATAAAGAACTGGATATATTCCTTTAGACTATAAAATTCACTTTTAAAAAAGCAAGCTAATCTGCTTAGGTTCCATAGGAGATTTGTTCAGCAATATGAGAATAACTATTTCTCTTGTGTAGAAATCTGATAATTCATTGAATTAATCAGTTAGTAAGTATTTATTAAACATCTACTATGATAGAAAATGGGAATACAAAGAAAAAGGTGGAATATTTTCTGCCACAAAGGAGCTTGCAGTTTTGCAGGGGGAAACTGCATATATATATATATATATATATATATATATACAAAGAGAAAATAGGCACAAAATAATTTTAGAGAAAGGCACTAGCACCTAGTGAGATCAGGAAAAACTTCATGTGGAATGGGACACATAAGCTGAACCTTGAAGGAAATTTGTGTTCATCCTTCATTGCTGAAGAAGATCATGCCATCAGAGAAATGATGACACTACTTGCACTTGACTTTGTTTTGAGTGAGTGAGGGCTATGCAGGTCACCAGTCTCACTTCTCCTCCAGAGCTATTAGAATCCAGTGACCAGATATTCATCAGGATGACTGGAGATGACCCAGGATACACTGGAAGACCTTGATCCTTTTAGGCCAAGGTCTTTACAGATACTTACTGAGGGTGAGGCAACACCCATTCATTGAATAGGCCTGTTTAAGAGGTAGCCAGGGAATGGTCCCTTTAATGAGGCCAAGAAAAAGGAAGACATCAGACTGGGAGGGAAACAGCAACAGTTACTATTGACAATCACCCTAAAGCTAGGAAGGTCCAAAGGAACCCTTAGGCACGGGCCCATTTCATAGCAATTGTTACAAGTTGCATTTTCACTAGACTGCTTCCTGTTCTTGAACTTCAAGAAAACTAAGCCTCACTGTAGAGGATTTGGTAACAGACTGCCTGGTCCTTATAAAGCATGTTGCTTAGTTTTTGATAATTAATTACAGTGTTTCTGAGTCAATAGTTTGTTCTTGGAATTATTTTTGTTATTTTTAACTTCATCTTTGTGCTTTGGTGAGACATTCTCTTTCATTGTGGAATACGATGACCCTTTAAACCCTGGTCTTCTCCACACCAGTAATTGCTACAATGTCTCTAACAGTCATTGAAATCTGCAAGGTCCACAGCTTTTTCATATTTCCTGGTAGTTATCTCCATTCCTAAAAAGTCTCAGAATTTAAAAAGCAACAAAAGAGATAAGTGAAACTTGTTTAAATAACATAAAATCCAGCATTCAACTGAAAACTAAAAGTAGAGCAACCAGCTCAATTTGATTTCATCTAGTCAGCGTAAAATGTTCTGAGTTAGCCTAATGCCAGTAGAAGCACAAATATATGGGCATTGCTGACACAAAATGAAACCATATAAAAATTCTTCCCAAATCAAAATTAATTAACATCTCCATAATAATCAATTCTATGTAGTTCTTGTTTTAAAATGGAAAAGTTGATCAGTGGTCAAGATTAGGTCACAAGACCCAAGGAGCATAAATATGTATTTGATAAACCCAAGGACTTGAATTAATGGAGCAAGGGGTTACAATTTCACAAAAATTACTGGAAAAATCTGGAAATAAGTCTGCTTAAAATCAGATTTAGACTGATATCTCACAGCATATACCACCATTAGTCTGAAGTGAATACATGATCTAGATAGTAAAGATCATCTCATTAAAACAAATTAGAGCAGAGAAATACCTTTCACTTCATGGATAGGGAAAAACCTCCTGGAAAGCAAGATATAGAGAAGTTGATAAAATATTAAATAGAAACTTCTGATTGCCTTAAATTGAGAAGTTTTTGCACAAAAATAGAACTAGAATAGTTAACTGGGAAAGCAATGTTTGCATCATTTCTCTAATAAAGTTCTAATATTCCTATAGAGAATATATCTATATGTATGTATGTGTATATATGTATATGAAGATATGTATATATACATATATGCATACATGTGTATGTGTATATATGTGTATATGTGTGTGTGTATATATATATATACTTTTCAATAAATATGTAGTTAAAGAATATGAACAAGCAGATCTCAGTCGAAGAAATACAACCTACTAGCAACCACATGAAAAAATGATCCAAATCATTAGTAATAAAAGAAATAAAAACTAAAACTATAATGTGTGGTTCTCTCACATGCATCAGACTAGCAAAGATGGCAAATGACCATTTTTGGAGAGGCTGTGGGAGAACAGACACATTAATACACTTTTGGTGAAGCTCTGAACTGGTCCAACCATCTTAAAAAGTAATTTAAAACTATACTCCAAATATACTAGATATATATCCCAAAGAAATAAAATGAAAATGGAAAAGACCCATATGTATGAAAATATTTATAGCTGCATGTTTTGCCCTATTAAAAATTAGAAACAAAATGGGTGCCCATTAATTGGAAATATTTAATTAAATGATATATGAATATGATGAAATATTATTTTACCATAAAGTATGATGAAAGGGATGGATGGATTCAGAGAAACCTGAAAAGATTTCTATGAACTGATGCAGAATGAATTGAGAAGAACCACAAAAACACTTTAATGACTAGTAAAATGCAAAGAAAATTGATTGTAAAAGATTAAGAACTACTATCAGTGTAATGATCAATAATGATTCTAGAACTCTCATGATGAAGCATGACTTCCACCTCTTAACAAAGGTGCAGTGTTGGGTGCACATTTTCAGATGACAAATGTATAAATTTGTTTTGTGTAACTAAACTTATTTGTTTCAAATAAAATTTTTTCACTCTTTTTAGTAGAGGCATATTTGGAGAGAAGTGATGAGATATGATGGTCACATTAATAAGTGAAAGAAAAAAGAAAAACACTTCTGTGAAATATTTAAAAATTAATAGAGAGCAGCAGGAAATTAGGAACACAAAAACAAAGCAGTGATAGAACTATAATGTTAAACTTGATAATTAAAATTCAAAGATAGATATTGGCAGAAATAATTTTACTATACAAAATTATACTAAATAATTTACTATAGTATAATATTATACTATATGATCATATTTCTGTTCTTTGCATATAGAAATGCTTGTGTTTGCTGATGACTAAGTTCAAAACTTTATAAACAAAAAATGATGGCTTTGGTTTTGGACATGTTGAATTTAAGATATCTCTGGTATACACAATTGAATATATTGAATAGATAGTGATGTAGTACTGGAGTTCAGGGGGAAAAAAGACTAGGGCTGGGAGTTTTTTGCATAGAGACAATAACTGAACCTATGGGAGTTCTCTCACCTAGTGAGAGAGTATATAGAGAGAAGAGAGCTTGACATAACCTTGGAGTAAGGAACAATTAGGGCTGTGATATGGATGACAATCCTGCAAAGCTGGTGGAAAAGACAGTCAGACAGGGGGAAGTATGAAAGAGCAAAGTCATGAAATCCCAGAAGGAAGTTGATATCCAGGAAGAGAGACCTCTCAACAGTGAAATCCTGCTAAGCAGGTAAGGACGAGGACAGAGAAAAGTCTATCAGATTTGGTAATTAAGAGGTCATTGGTAATTTTGCAGTTTCAGTGGGATGATTTTGTCAGATCTAAAAAGTCTGTTCGATCTGTTTTCAATAGCATATAATCAGCTTCTGGACAATTGATGAATGACTTCTTTTATAATATATTCCAAACCTGAAGTGCATGGTGAATGGAGGAACGGAATAGAGTGGGAAGAGGGTTGGGAAGTAAAGGAGCAGAAATCTTGAGGAAATGGTAACATGAAACACTGCATGTTTTATGAACTTACTGACCTAATATTTTGAGTTCTGGGCCATTTTCAGAAAAAATGTAGTGCAGATCACTATCACTCAAACATATCTTAGAGTCAAAAATGCTCACTTGACTCATAGAAATGGGGGGGGTGTTTCTTGAAGGAGGTTGGCATAGAGGATGCTGAGTATCTGTATCAAGTTGGGTATTTCATAGTAGAGAGTTGAGATAACTATATGTGTATGGGTATTCCATTGTGACCTGAATCAAAAATTTCAATGTTGTTTAAAGAAACAGTCATCTTTCTCAGGGTTTTGCTTGGATTTCACTGTATAGATCTAGGATTTTTATCTTCAATACCATGATGTAATCTTGTGTGCAATAATAATAATTACAATGATTATTTATTGTAATCAAGAGTCAAAACAGTGGCTGGAAAGATAGAGAGCTTTCTCTTAGTATAGTAGACTACTTGCTCTGATACTGATTCTACCCTGCACTGCTTCTATTTTCCTGCAGCAATTTGCATAAGGGTTCAAATGTATGAACCCTTGAGGAAAGCATATGTTTCTGGACTACAAGCATATCATAGACCTCTCCTATGGGTTTGCCCTGGCATCTGTTCAGGTGCTGACAGGTGTGTAGTATGTATATTTATACACACATACATATATAGACATATATTATATATAACACATATGCATACATCCACACATCCACACCCATACACCCCCATATATATATATATATATATATATATATATATATATATATATATATATATATATATATATATATATATATATATATATATATATATATATATATATATATATATATATATATATATATATATATATATATATGGAGTGAGTAGAAATGAGTATCAAAGAGGTGGAGTGAGGATATCCAAGAAGTTCTGTTCCAGCAGGAATCTGGTCACTGAATGCTTCTAATTTTCTGAAAAACCTTCAAGTAACATACAAGTGGATTACTGTAAAAATAATAAGTGCTTGCTATTGACCTTAATGCTATGAGGTCCCTACATGACAGAACTAGAAGTCTTCTGGGTACTAGTGCTATGGCTCTGTAAATCAGATACAACTGAACATTTTTGCCCACAATGAGGATTGTGTGATGTCAGCATAGCACTCTCCATTCTGACTGTACTGTAACATGCCATTAAAGACAAATTTTCAGTCTCAATTTGGGATGTACTCTTAATGACTATTCCATCATCACTGGAGAGATCTCCAAATCACATTAAATATGGAGTGCTGCTTTGGAGTTTGAGGATTTGTGAGATGCTTTCTGACACTAATATATTATGAAGTAGTTGTAATAGTGGATGTCAGTTGCATACTATATCAGATATTCTAATTTTCATTAGAAAAATCCATAGATTTCCAAAGGTTAAGTGTTTTTTGATTTCAAAATAAGACAAAAACTTAATAGTAGTTGTCCTTCATTCTTGAAGAGAATCAAAATGTCTTCGCCACATTGGGGTGAAAGTACAGTGTGTCTGACTGTGACTGATCAGATCAATGTGAGCTTTATCGTATGATGGGCACAAAGAGTCTATATGGACATTTGGAGTGGAGATGTTCTTAAAACATAATAGTAAATTAAACAAGAAAGAGATAGAGAATTTTGGAAATAGTGCTATTAAAAGCACTGGTTTGAACTAGGACTATCATTTTAGGTAGTTAGCTAATTCTCCTACCACATGTATATTATTTTTTTTAAAGCTAGCCCATAAGAGAATCAATACATAATGCAACAGAAATAGAAAAGTTTATGTCTTTGGACACATATTGGGATTGTCTAATATATTTGGATGTTTGCATTTTGAAACTGCCATTAAAACTATCTAAACTCAAGTTCTATTAAGACAGATACATCACAGAAATAAATTATAGGCAAAGAGGGCTATGAATATAGTAGACATTTTACCAATGATTTCCTTTGGAAGCTGCTAGGGACATCAGAAAGAAGCTATTGAAAACTCAACAGTTAAAACACATCAAAAGAATGAGAAAGTCAGAGAGAGAGAGATAGGCATAAAATAACCCTGAAATTGCAAAAGTTTCCTGGAAACTGAAACAACAGTGTGGTTACTCTGTTACAACATCATCAACACCATGTCAGCTCACTGAAACAGATACATTGATGGAAAGACTAGGCAAATAGACACTACATATTGCCATATGGGTCAACAGAGAGAGGATGTTGATATCCTAAGTGGTAAAGGAAGAAAAGTAAAAAACGTCTAGTGCCAAGACAACCAGCTGTCTTCTCAGGACTAAGATGAGCTCAAGGGAAGACTGAAACTTTAAAAAAATCTATTTTATATAAGTAAAACTGTAACTGCCACTATTTGCTTCAATAGTCAAGCAAAGCAAGCATGTATTACAAAGGGTTTACCTTTAAAAGTAAAACAAGCAACCTGAAATGAAGAAAAGGCCATTCCTCTCTGTGTCAAGTTAACTATAACAACCTAAGTGATGATGAATGTCAATTGACATAGGATCTGACCATTTCAGTTCTATTAAAAGCCGTGATCTTCTGATTATGTTCTGCTCAAAATACCTTTGAAATCTAGGTGATTGGTGCCTTAAGCATGAGCATACACACACACACACACTCATAATAAACTCACTGGCAGATGTTGGTAAAACATAATGACTTACTGAAAATGGCCACTTGTTCTGAAGTAATAGAAGGGTCTACCCACACAATGATTTGCGTCTGTTACGTGTATAAGAATATCATATGGGAACTGATGAAATTGAATTCCTGAGAGTTAGTGAATAATTACAAACATCGGTATTTTTTATAGTGCTTTAAAGTTTGAAAAACCCTTCACAAACACTATTTCTCTTGAGCCTTACAATAATTCTCTGAAGTAGTATATCAGAGGTATTATTTCCCCCATTTTATAGATGAATACATTGAGCTTGAAAAATATTAAATGATTTCCTTTTGTTCACACATCTAGCACATGTGAAAGATTGGATTTGAACCCAGGTTTCCCCAGTATTAAGTCACAGTCTAACCACTGCTTCATGACATCTTAGTCAAATACCTCAATAACTGTAGGTGGATGAGAAACAACTCATGAGTAAGTACTTGTCATAGAAAAGTAAAGGTTAATGTGTGATGAATCAATCTAGTTTATTTATATCTGTATTAATATGCATTTATTTAGCATCTACTGTATGCCATATCATGCACTAGATACTGAGGCAGTATGAAGAGTTTTATGGGGTATGCTGACCAGGTGTTTGCTGTATCTGGAAGGTATCAAGAGCAGAGAAGATGGCTTCAGATTAAAGTAAGAGAGATCTCAGTCTAAAAAAGAGTAAGAAATAACTTTTCAATGATCAGAATTCATTCAATGGTGCATCTCAAGGTGAGTAAAATAAGAATTTATTTTAAAAATGCTCATTGAGACCCTACATGTGAATGAGTAATTGGAGAGAGATGGTGAATTTTCTATTCTTTGGGCATAATCGATTAACACGTAGATATTCATATTCTTGGATGATTCATGTGTTCAGTTGCCTGACGGCAGGGGGCTGAGGCACAGGAACTCTTAAGATCCTTTTCAGCTCAAAAATTCAATTATGTCAAGGAAGAATTGTCTTGTTCAATAAATGCTCAGATTTATTCTCTCCCTCCTGGTAATAGCAGTAGCCAGTTGATCTTGAGGACCAACTAAAGCCAGGTAGTCTCCAGTGATGAACAGAGTTAGGAACTTGTAGTTGGACATCCAGTAGTTTAACTGTGTGTCAGTTCTAGACTTTCTAACCAAGCTTGAGTAAGCCATTTAGTGTTTGCTTCCTTATTTTTCTCTTATCTATAAAGCAATAGTAATAATACTAATAATTCTGTTCTGTTGACCATTATTCTAGAATGTGTGGGACAATTATTCAGGCATATTTGCAACATGATTTGAATTTCTTAAAAAGAGAGGTGGAAAGAGTGAATACCAATAAGTGAATACTTATGAATACCAAGTAGATATTATTGCCATTTGCTGTTCCTTTTTAGAACAAATTTATTGTGGCAAAATGATCTCAGCATTACATAGCATGACCATTAGAACCATGCTATTTGCCTACCAAAATTAGAGCTCTGCATGTTTGAAAATGCACAATTCTCATTACTGCAATGGATATTTCTCACTAAAAAGTTGAGCAAAGAAAATCTCTCTCTTAGCTCAGTTCTCCTCACTACTGGAAGCAAAGTAATAAGGGGTGTCTGGCTGCTTAGGCTAGGCCACGCTCATGATTACTGTGTATTTTTATCTCTGTTCCTGATTCCAGTTCTCAAATTTGTGGGTTCGAGGGTTCAATTTTATCCATTCATCCAATTGTTACTAGGCTATGATGAGCTAAGTCAACAGTATGTAAACTCACAAAAGATAGAAACCAATGTGTTTATTTATAATTAGGTGAAAGTTAAGTAGTGAAATGGACAGAGTATAAGAATTACAGAAAGGAAAACTGATTTTGAATCCTCCCTCAAACAGTTACTAGTTATGTGACCTTGGACAAATCACTTAACCTCTGTCACCCTCGGTTTCTTCATCTCCAAGATGGGGATAATAGTAACATCTACCTCACAGAGTTGTTGTGAGGCTCAAATGAGATAATATATACAAGATGCTCTCAAATCTTGGAGTGCTAAATGTTAGTTGTTATTCTTGTCATTGTTTAAAAAATGAGATTATTTCCGACTAAAGGACTAGAAGCAGTCCTGCACATAAGTTTCTCTTTTCCTTATGGATAAGTGTACTCAAGAAATCAAGCTGTCATTCTCAATTCAAATCAGTCACCAAAACTCTGCTAGCCCAATAAACTGCATTTCTCCTTTCTAGGGAGAGTTCTGTCTTCAGTATTAAGGCTAGTCAGAAAGATTTAGAAGGCAGTGTCTCCTGGTGTGTGTGTGTTCATCCTTTGTTGCCAAAGAAGACCATGCCATCAGAGAAATAACAACATGACTTGCACTTGACTTTGTTTTGAGTGAGGGGGGCGCTGGTCTCCTGGTAAGTAATAACGAAGCACCGAGGGATTCTTGCCCTCCAGTTCCCCCTTTAGTAGTTTCCATAAGAATCATATTCTTTCTATTTGTCCTTATTTGGATGTTTCATCATTCCAAAGATTTTATAGTTGAATTATGGAGGCATCAATGGTAAAAAAGTGAGATTGGAACTCAAAAGTCCTGTTTGAATTGCAGCTCTGCCACTTCCTCCTTGTGTGACTTTGAGGCAATCACTTTATCTTTCTGTGCTTCAGTTTCTTTTCTGACAAATGAAGTGGTTGGTCTAGGTGACTTCTGAAGTCCTATCCAATTGTAAATCTTTCATACTATATTCCTATGACCTGAGTTTTTAATTCTAGCTCTCCTATTTATAGTCCATGTGACCCTGAGAATCTCATCTAAGCAATTAATCAACAAGCATTTATTAAATTCCTACTATGTGCCAGGTAGTAGATATTTAAAGACAAAAAATGAAATAGTCTATGGTTTCAAGGGGGTAGCTGTCTATTTATTTCTCTGGGCCTCAGTTTCCTTATCTGTGAGATGAAGGAGTTGGGCTAGGTATCTTCCAACCCTATTTATCTATCTATGGTCCACTTCCACTTTCTTTAAGGCATCTACATGACTACCTTAGTGAGAGTTTAATATCATTAATAAAGGTTGATTGGCCACCCACTGACTTGCCTGACCTGTGCTTTCTTATCTAATTTGATCCATCATTCCCTTTGGGCCTATAGTTACCCTTCAACTAACTGAGCATAGTAGGAACAATGGGCAGCAGAAATATCTGAAGGAATGGCATCTGTGACATTACTTGTTAGAAGGTGATGATATGTTCCCCCTTCTGTCCCACAGGAGGACATAGTTGTACATTCACGTGATCTCTGGTGGTAGACATTTCCTGAAATTTAAGTAGTTTATTTTGGCAGGTATGTGAAAATGAAGCCACAGGATGCTATCATAAGCCTCTGGCCCACAATAAGTAACCAAAGTTAATACTTCTTTGGAGCTTAATTTGCAGAACTCACACTTAATAAGAAAAGGATGATTGCATTGGACTTCCAGAAAGGCATCTATGCCTGAAATCATTAAGAATATCTCATTTCAGAGATATCTCTGTCAGTGCTCTTGTTGCCTTTATCCAAAACTTGGTCATGTAATTTGGATTTCCTGCCTAAAGTAATATCCCACAATCCCAAAACTAGCTCTAACCACTGCTCAGGTCTTTACCTCCACTTATGCAGTTTCCATCAGCCATTATGGTGCTACAGATATTTTTGGTAGCTACTGCTATTCACTGTAGGCTGGGGTTTCTTAAGTTATTTTTTTTTTTGCATTGTGGACCTCTTTGTCCATCAGGTTAATCTTATGGACTCCTAAAAATTATATTTTCAAATGCATAAAATAAATTTATAGGGTTATAAAGGAAATAAATTATATTGAAATAAACTTAAAAACAAATTTATAGACCCCAGATTAAGAATTCTAGCATACAAATAATGATGGCTTTCAATGGGAGTGTAAAAGAGGCAGTTAGAAAAGCCATTCTCCCCAGTATTCTCTCATTAGGTTTTGTGCTTCCTTATCTATTTGCCTAATTTTCCTTTTTAAGGAGCTGTTTTCTTTAGTGAATTCTTTTTTAATTTTGTCAATTGTAGTTTTAAAATCATTGGCCAATTTTTCTTCTACCTCTCTAATTTGGCTTTTAAAATCTTTCTTGAGCTCTTTCAAGAATGCTCTTTGGGCTTGAGACCAGTACATAATCCCTTTTGAGGTTTCAGATGTGAGTACAGTCTCAATGCTATCCTTTTCTGAATTTGTATCTTGGTCTTTTTCGCCATAGTAAGATTCTATAGTCTTTGTTTTCTGGTTTGCTTCTTGCTCATGATGACTGCCATTTTCCTGACTTTCAAAGTAGATCTCTGCCTCTGGGATAGGGCACTCTGTTCCACATTTCTGGTGCTGAAAAATTGAAGTTTTATGTGTTGTGGCCTCTGGTTATTTCATCTAGAAGGTAGAATGCTGAAGCTTACCTGGTGCTGAGCTGCCTTGTGTGTGCGAAGGCCAAGACCAGGTGAAGTCTTTCTGAGTTACCCTGAAGCTCACTGTGTGAGATGTGGGGGAGGGGTGGTCTGGCCACAGAAGGTCTCCTCCTACCCTGAACTAGAGCACAGGCAGGCTCAGCAACTGGTGAACCACATCTGTGTCTGTGCTGGTGTCTGTCCAATTCTCCTGGCTGTACTAAGGCATGCCTGGAGTTCTATTTTTGGTGCTTATGGGCTCCACCCCCCTGGGGCTCAGGATCTCCTCATTCGATGAGATGGGGCTATCTGGGACAGCTCTGGTCCTGCACTGGTCCCCTTCAGCCACAACAACAAGAGGGACTCTCCTTCACAATCTTTCTAGCCTGTTGGCTGAGAGACTGTTTATTCCATAGGCTGATCCCACTATTCCAGGACTTTTTCTGGGGCAGTATTCTCTGGGTTTTTCAAGGTCAATAAGGGGATGATGAGAGCACTTAGAGTTTACTCTGCCACCTTGGCTCCCGAAATTTCAAGTCTACCCAATATTATTATCTGTATTTTAAAATGCTTCTCTCTCTCTCTTCTCTCTCTCTCTCTCTCTCTCTCTCTCTCTCTCTCTCTCTCTCTCTTTCTCTCTCCCTCTCTCTCTGTCTTTTCTTCCTTCCTTTGTCCCCTCAGAGAAAGTGAAAAGTGCTTCCTGAGGTTTTTATTTTCATGCTATTCAGGGCAAAGCCACAAACTGCAAACCTACTTATGGCTCTTCTCATTAAATATTAGGTCAAAGAAGTCAATTACTTTGTAAGCCTTCCACAATCATGCTACTTTACAATCTTTTAGCTACCACTATGATTTCAATGACTTGTCTCAGATTTTTTTCTCTCTTATCCCAGGGGGGAAAACAACTCATATAAGTTGTGCCCCCAGTGAAGCTCTGCTTTCTAATATTGGATTTATTGCAAACCCTCCAAATTAGATGATAATGTTTTAATTGATTCCAGAACATGCCTAGGACTTAATGGCCCAGTAGGAGGTTAATTAAGATTCATGTTTTTGTATGGTGGAGTCAGTGAAATCAAGTCAACCTTAGCAGCTTTTATGCTGATGTTTACAAAAAAAGGTGTAGGGGAGAGGAAGATGTGTCCCATCCCTCATTTCAGTTGATATAGCCACACTTGATGGGGTTTTAATATTCAGGCAAGATTTGTCTCTACCCTGATCCCTTTATGAGGTCCAAGTAACTCTCTGACTGAGTCAGTGTTATTGACTGAACAAGCAAGTTAGCCATTCATCTGAGGGCTTTAACTAAGCTTTGGATGAATTTCAGAATTTAAGATTTGGAGACATTGAAAGGAAGGGAAAAGAAGAGAATAAACATTTGTATTATACCTACTATGAGCCAGGCATAGTGCTAGACATTTTACCAGTATCATCTTATATAATCTTCACAACAACCCTTTGATTATGTGCTGTTATTATTTTCATTTTGTAGTTGAGGAAACTGTGACAAACAGAGGTTAAGGTGGTCCAGAGATTAAGAAGTTAAGACTCATCCAGAGATAAATAGCTAGTAAGAATCTAAGGTTACATTGAATTCAGGTCTCCCTGACTTCAGGCCCAACTCTATATCCATTGGTTCATCTAGCTGCTTCTATTTGAAATTCAGGAATTGTTTATGGAGATCTCTCTCTCTCTCTCTCTCTCTCTCTCTCTCTCTCTCTCTCTCTCTCTCTCTCTCTCTCTCTCTCTCTCTCTCTTTCTTTCTTTCCCTCCCTCCAGATTTCTCTCTCTATTCCTTCCTTTCCCTCCCAGTCATGTAATTTTGAAGGGCAGCTACTTAACCCGTAGGAGGCATTGCATCTGATAGTTTGAGTTTCTCAGTTCAGCAGAGTTCATAACTCAGTTGAGGGATGAAGGAAACACTAAAGACTGAAAAATATGGAGAAATAATTACCCAAATAAGGAAATGGCTTTGAGAAATGAGGCTCCTGGGAGCAAAATGCCATAGATTTTGAAAAGCAAACCCTCCTTAGTAGCAGAGGGACCTGTCCAGTAGAAATGTGAGGAGCCAGCTCAGCCAAACAACTTTTCCAGTATATATGTGTAATGTTAATTTGAATTGGAAAATCTTTCCTATTCATTAATAGACCCATTATGTCACATGGAGCCCATGGTGGGAGGAGTTTGCTGATGGGTGGATCAGGAAGAGGCTGAGCTAGAGCAGAGCTAAGAGGAAGTTAGTCTTGAGAGTAGTCAGACCTAGGATGGATGCAGGGTCCTGGGTAGTGTGAGTGATGTTGTGATTGTGATTTTGTTTAAGAAATCCTGCTTGTGATGAGTGTAATGGACCTGGTTTGTGGGAAGCCTAGCAGGGGGAAAGCTTGGGGATGGTGTTGTCCTCTGCATTGTTATTGTGTATAGATTTTTGTGGCTGTGATGGATTTGGGTCTGAATAAATGTTTTGGTTCTGCCTTCCATGTGGAGAGTCTGTGGTATTTCATGATACTGAATTGTGCCATGATATTCATGGCTACAGTGGGTGCTATGAATATTGTATTGGTGCAACAATATGCATAGCCTTCAGGGAGCTGGGAGATGACTGTGAAGAAAAAATTGCTTCTGGGCCATGCAGTATAAGAATCTGTGAGTTGTATTTGTCACACTTGTATTCTACGTGGGTGACAGACTGCCTCTGTACTCAAAAGTTGGAGCCTACTCCTCTCATCAATGCTGTGTATAGTGGTTTCAGAATATACCTTAGGTTTATTCAGGAAATGTGCTGTAACTTTTATTTTGTTGACAGAAATTGAGTTGTCATTATTATCATTTATGTAGCACTTATTGATCATTTATATAGCACTTACTATGTGTTGTGCTAAGAACTTCACAATTACTATCTCATTTGATTCTTACAATGCCCCTAGGAGGTAGGTGCTATTATTATTTTCCATTTTACAGATGAGAAAATTGAGGCAACAGAAGTTGCCCCTGGTCACACAGGAAGTATCTGAATTTATATTTGAACTGAAGTTTTTCTGACTTTTAGCCTTGTGCTTTATCCATGGTGCCATCTACCAACTCAACCCCTAGCTGATCATTAATGGAAAGAACAACAGTGAAAGCTTATGGACTATAGTTATAGAAGAGTGTAATGGCAAGCAAAGTGAGATTCTTTGTCATTTTTCTGGATTGGATTTTAGCCATGCAAGTGCCCTTGATTGAGTCTTACCTTTGACTGAATCAATCAAGAATGCAAGAATATATGTGTGTGTGTGTGTACATATATATATATATATATATATATAGTATTGCTCAGAGAGAGTAGAGAGAGAAACAAAACTGAGAAGAGCAAGTGTGAGCTGGCTAAGGGAACTTGCTTGTGGGAAGCCTAACGGAAAAATAATGTTTATCATATCAGGAACCCTATCGGTTGTTCTGTGTTAATTCTTCAGGCAGAAACTCTGTGTGTTGCTCTGTGTTAATTTCTCAAACAGAAATCTTGTGAACTGGTCTGTTCTAACTTCTCAGACAGAAGTCATCTGTTGAGTAAATTGAGATGATGGTGCTGGTAATATGTATAAATATTGTTATTGCCCTGTTAAGCTTTGTTTCCCAGAAACAGAAGCTGCAAGCAGGAGCCCCTGCAGCCTGCTGTCAGGCAGAAGTAGGAAGAGTTTGGAGTGCAACAATCCCCATGAGCTGAGACAAGGAGGAGGAGGAAAGAGCTGCCTGTGTATGAACCCAGGCAAGAGCTGGGAGGATTCTGCCCATGGAGGTGGAGCTGTGGGGTTTAGAAGTCAGCTTCGAGTGAAGATGAGAGAGAATTTTACTTGCACACTGTGTATTGATTAGGATGATTGTTCTTATAGTAACCTAGGGGTGGATGGTGTGGTATTTTCTACTACTCCTTAAGGATGCATTGTGCTGGGGAAAACCCTAGGCTGGTTCCCCTGACTTTGGGAATGCAATGATATATGCTATGTGTCATATGACACACTGAATGTTATGAGATTCATATATGTATTACATGATATACTTTGCTTAAGGATGTTGCCATGCATGCTATGCTTTACTTTATTGTACAATGTTTAGTTGATTGCTGAATAGAGAAAGTTCATTATATTATGCAATTAGATTCTTAAAATCATTCACAGCAGCAGTCCTCAGATGTGGTTGTACAAAGTGTAACCTCACAGGAACCCTAGTATCTGAGATAATAACTATCCTCCAGGCAGTTAACCCGAAAAATTGGGAGTGGGAATTGGAAAGCAACCCTTAGGGGGAGCTATGATGCACACAGAAAGTCATAAGGAAAAGCAAAGGTGGATTAGTATAGTGGTTAGAGTGTTTTGCCTAGAACTAGAAGGTCTAAGTTCAAAACCCACATAATATTTTAAATTAACTGTGTGATTATGGGTAATCTATGGAACCTCTCAGAGGTAGTTTCCTCATCTGTAAAATGGGAATAATAATATTTTCATTCAATACTTGACTATTTCAAAGGGCTATAGTGGAGAAAGAGTTTGTTGTTGTTTTTGTTGTTAAACCTTAAAGAATGTTACAAATTAGAGGCTTTATAGATCTCTTTAAAAAACAACTGATTCAATTCAACTTAAGTCAATAGGCATGAATCAAGCACCTATTATATGCCAGACACTGCTAAGCTCTGGATCTTCAACTGATATTCTAAGAGTTACCTGGAACATGAGAGATCAAATAATGTATCCAGGGTCACATAACTAGCACTTGTATTGGCCAGACTTGAACCAGAGTATACTGACAAAGAAAGATTTCTTTTCACTACATCTCAATATTGTTATATTACTATTATTAAGATGTGAAAATTGAGTAAAGAAAACTGTGTAAATAATGGACTTATTAAAAATTTTTTTTCAGTGAACAAAAATATCTGTTCTCTCTCTTCACATCTCTCACAAAGGAAAAATGAAAATGAAAAATTAAATCCTTGTAATAAATATGCATAATTAAGGGCAAACAAATCCCACATTATCCATGTCATTCATATATACATATAATATATATACACATGTACAAATTATATATTCACACATACACAAATTATATATACACAGTGTATATATACACATGTTCATATATATACACACAATACATATATACACTGGTATATATGTATACATATATATGTAAATAAATGCATGCATACATTTAAATATGTGTGATCCATGTCTATGTATCTCATTATGTATCTGGGATCCATCACCCCTGTGACAGGAGGTGGGTAACTGGCTTCAGCACCAATCTTCATGATTGGTCATGGCACTGATCAGAGTTCTTAAGGTTTTCAAAGTTGTTTAATATTGTTTCTAGTCTTTTTAGCAATGAACTTTGCATGCTGTCATGCTACATACCATATTTTTGTTCAGTGTCATAATCAAACACTATCCATGCAGAACATATTCAAAGGATGTTTCCTGCAAGACTTCAAAAAGTCTTTACCCTTTGAGAAACACAGCTTGCCATGGAGAGTGTGCTGAATTAAGAGTCTGAGGAGCTGGGTTCAAATACCTAGCTTTGTGACTTTGGGGAAGCTTCATAACCTCTCTGGGCCTTAGCTTCCTCATTTATAAAATGAACAGATTGGACCATATGAGTTCTAAGGCAGCTTTCTACTTTAACTATATGATTCTCTCTAACAGCTACTTTAAAGGTCATTTCAAATAGCTTGTTTTATTTAAGGAGGTAGATAATCTCTGTACAGGCAAAAATAGCTAACAAAGCTATGTAAATTTGAAGGCCTAAATTTAGACATGGACGATTATCTAGAGACAGAAAGAAAGATTTTGATAAAATTGAATATTGAACTGGAGTATTTTAATTAATGTTCTTTATGATTATTTAAGGGCCTTGGATCAGTCTATAGTGGCAAGAAAGACAATGGTTCTCTAAGAATCTCCATGTATAGCTGCATTTTTACATGAAATTGATGAAGGTTTAGAGAAACAATAGAGGAACCCCAAGACAAGAGTTCTCTGTGTGGGCTGTCTGGAGAAGAATTTCGTGGACTCAAGCATTGTTGAGGTCAAGATGGTAAAGATTTATTATGTTTTTCAGCAGTTAAGAGCTCTTAGGAAATCTGCAGCCTTAGAAGGGTACAGGCAAAGTTTATATAGTGTATTCTATCATATAACATTTGCCAAGTGTGATGATGAGGTGATTCAGGATGGAATTAGGGAGTGGTTAAGGAGTGATTAGTTCATAAAGGAACATGCACTTTTAGTATCTACTGAGCAAATATTTTACCCAGAGTTCATCAGGAAATAGCCCAAGGGGGAGGGGGCTACGTGGAAGTGGGGTTTTAGGCCTGAAATGTCACTAAGTCAAGACTGACTAAGTAATAGCAGGCTGCTCTCTTCAATGTCTTGTTAGACAAAATAAATATAAGAGAGTGTATATATGTTGAAGTCTAGGATACATATGATTGATCAGTGAGTAGTAAATGTTACACATTTACACAGTCAGGTCAGCTAGAACACAGCTGGTTCAAACTAATAAATTCTATAGATGCAACTGGCTACTATAGTGCGAAGGGAGATAATGGTTTTTGCTGGGGCAGGCTGTTCTTGGGCTGGGGAGAAACTGCCTGGGACAGTGTTTTGAGCCTAGGGAGAAATGTGATTTTTAGAGAGAAATGTGATTTTATTTTATTTTTTCTTGCAAAATTTCATCTTTATTTTCTTTAGGTAATGAAGCCCTGGATGATGATTTTTCACTAAAAAATCTAGACAATGAATGTTCCAAGTACGCCAAGTGATAAAAAACAGATCAAGCAAAATCTCAGTTTGATATGCTGATTGAGTTTAAGTGATTACTCAAGGAAAACAGACATGAAAATCAGTAAACATTTCTAATATTCATGTGTATAATGTTTATAAATGGTACTAATTTGGGGGAAAAAAACTTAAAATGTATTAATTCATCCTACCTAGTATGTTTCTGTCTTGTCAATCAGGAATTTATGTAATAAATGTGTTCATATGTCTACTAAGGCAGACAAAAGTAATTTTTAGTGTTAATAAATTCCTTTAGAAGTCATCCCATCCAAAATTTCCTAAAAGCACCCACATAGGAGACAGATTTATCTCCCAAGAAAACCGACCATGATTTCCCTCTAATCATTGCAATATGAGTGAACTTAGACCTCCAGACTAACACTGTCCAGGTACTAAGGAAGACACTTGGTATAAAGTAAAATGCAGCAAAATCCTAAGATATTAGGAAATTATGACTGAAATTTACAAAATATTTACTGACTGGAGGCTTTCATACCCTTGAGTATGTAGATGTCTTATTTTAATAGACATGAATTCTCCATATAACCAAAGAGAGAAGTGCTGACACCACAGTCAACAGCAACAATTGATTGAAATCCCAGGGCATTACCTTATGTGCATTAAGGAAGCCAGATCACTCATCTTATCACATCTCTTAAAGGAAGTCATAGACACTGCCACTCGAATCATTTGACTTATAAAAAAATAAGTTATAAAAAACATTCTTGAAAATTAGTAAGTTTGGAGTATAGGATGAACTAACTGATCACTCAACTAATTCCCTTCTGATCTGGAATTCTATGATTTTGGTGAATATACAAATTGGGATACTTCATGTATTTTAAAATTCTGACTGCTGAAATTTTATTAGAACAAATTTATCCTAAACTGTTGCTCTTGAAGATTTCATTTTTGTTTTAAATGATAGGCAGTTGTGTTTTTGTCCTTGCTGTTATTTCCCCAAAGTTAAGCCTGAATAAAAAATTCAAGATAAGAAGGACTGAAGATTTGTTGAAGTCTTACCCATGAATGCATATATATGGGGATACATGTATATGTATACACACACATATATCTGTGTGTATACACATGTGCATACACACACATATATATTTATAACATGGGAATTGTCTAATAACTGACATTTCATATTACTTTAACGTATATGAAATCATCATTAAAAAAAGAACTATTCAGTTAGAAAAAAGTCTTATTTTAGTTCAAGATAAGTACTACATTCATAATAACTTTTACAAAATAGTTACCAACTTGTTCTTTGAGAATACTAGCAAAAATATAGCATAGATCATTTGTCAAACATATTTTAAGATTATTACTTTGCTGGCAAAATCATTATATCAACAAAATATGCAATCTGCTGAATGATGGTTGTTTTAAATTCCAGTCTAGACAATCCATGTATAGAGAATAATATAGATATGCACCTGTTACAAATATGCTACAGTTTTAAGTCTTGCTAGTTGAACACAGTATCCCAAAGTATCCAAGAAGTTTCACACGCAATCCATTTAAGTTACTTTTGGCATAAGGCTCCGCACATCAGAAAAGAACCACATCCAGCTGAAGTTTTACAGATATAACATGCATTATCATTGGGTTGTCAAGTAGATTTTTCAGTTAAAATGCAGGTTTGCTCATGTATTCTTCCATTGTCTCCTGTAACATATCAGAGTCTTCCATAGCCTTGACAGCAGTTTTCTTTGAAGTTTCCTGGATTTCTCCACCAATTACAAACTCATCAAGGATAAAATAGGCCTTCTCAAAATCAAATATAATATCCAGCTCACAGACATTTCCAAAATTCTTGTCTAGCAATTCCACATAACGATGTACAATCTCTAGCGTCAACAGTTCATTGTCCTGATTTTCTACTGCACAACATAGTACAAGCTAGCATATCTTTTATAAACAAGTTTTAGATCCTTCCAGTCAACAAAACTGCTTGTCCTTTGACCACGGGCCAGAATCATATGTACAATTTCTCAGGTCATCTTTTTTCTCTCTTTATCAGGGAGTGTGGTATACCATTTTTCAGGCTTAATTTCCCTTGTCAACTGAACAGCAATATGAAATGGATCATGTTGGCAGGGGCCAAGGCTGCCACCCATCTTCCTGTGGGGCTGGGTTGGCCCAGCAGCCCCACCAATGAGGCCAGAAGCGGGACTCACCGATGGCTGCCACCCCAGCAGGAACTGAGAACTGCTGAGATGACAGGTGAAGCCCCTCTGGGAAATGTGATTTTAGAATTGGGTTCCAAACACAAGCACCCAAGTACCCCATCACAATCATGTGACATGCATAAATAACTTATAGAGCTAGCAAATTAGATCACGCCAGATAACAATAAATGATGATAGTTGGCATTTATGTAGTTTCTACAATATGTCAAGAACTAGGTTAAGCTCTTTATAAGTATTATCTTATTTGATTCTCACAACATCCCCTGGAGGAAGGTGTTATTACTATCCCCATTTTACAGATGAAAGAACTGAGGTAAACAGAAGTTAAGCCTTGTACAAGTGAATAGTAAATGTCTGATGACAGATTTGTACCGGGATCTTCCTGAGTGCCTTGGTCTAGTCATTGTGCCACTTAATTCTGTTTTTAGATTTTGAGAAAAGTCTTGGGTGAATACCAGCAAAGGACTAGTTAGACATATGTAAAAAATAAAATGAGACAGCATTCGTCCCAGAAGCCACATAATCAATGTCATCAATATCATTTTAACCATCCTTAGGAATTACAAGCCAAACGCCTGAATACTAGATTAATTGTATGGCTGATAGTTTCTGCCACTTTAATCAGCAGTGTCTTTTCCTAAATGGGGGGCACTGGTGTTCTATGTCAGTTCTTGGGCATTCTGAAGCCCTTTGGGTGACCCTAAGAAACTTCACTGCTGAGTTACACTGGGGAATCAGGGTTGAACAACAACTGTTCAGAAGCAGCCTAGATCAATTTGGAAGCTCTAAATCCACCCTCATTGTTGTGCTTTGTGTGGTTTTGAGGGAGATACAAGGCTTACGTGAGATTTGGTTCTTTAAAAATAAGCTAGAAGAACAAATAACTGTATAATGTTACAGGGTAAATGTATTAGAAATACAAAACAAAATGTCATATGAAGTATGAAAGACAGGGTTGTTACTAATTAGGGGGAAACAGGAAAGGGTTCATGAAGAAATGAGTTAAAAAAGATGGAAATTTAATAATTGAGGAGAAAGAGGAGAGAAAAAATGCTGGGAACAGGGAATATTTTGAGTGAAAGACATGGAGGTGAGAGAGCCCAGGGCACAACTGGGGAGTTGAGAGTAAGGCAATTTGAATAGCAATTGAGTGCATGAAAATGACACAGAGGAGAGAAAGGATTGGAGGAGGAGGGGACTTAAATGCCAGGACAAAGAGCTTGAACTTTATTCTGTAATTGCTAAATCCTGAGACATCTGGCTTCAGCTTTCCCTCATGGAAAATAAAGATGAGTGCCCCCACCCCACTCCTTTCTGTTCTTGCCCAGAAAGTACATTTTGTTTAAGTGGCAGAGAAGAGCAGGATTATAGCACTGGAAGTAATAGCTATTGTAGCAACAGCAGGGGCAGGTGTCTGCATGGAGGGAATGTTTTCCCCTAGAAGATAATCTCATTTCTTATTACTTTTCAGGTCATAAGAAACAGAAAAGTGAAAGCAAAAGAAAGTATATAGATTATAGGGTTGATTCTGGATGCTAATTCTAGAGGCAAAACACTTAACTATAAGTAGGATCACAGATTTAGCTGAGAAGGAACCTCAGAGAACAACATGCAACTCTCTCATTTTATAGATGAAGAAATGAGCTCCAGAGAAATTAAATGACTTGCCCAAGGTCACATAGTTAGGAAGTGACAGATCCAAGATTCAAATCTAACTCCTCTACCTCCAGAGCCAGTATAGTTTATATTATTCACTACCTTGCCTCTTAAGCATCATTTGATTCTATTTCTTTCCAATGGAGCAAAGAATAAGAATGTTAATTCAATAGGTGATATATTGAGTTTTGCATTATAATAAAGTCTTTCTTGTAATTAAAGCAGAATAAAACATTAGCATATTCAAATGTAATTTCTAAAGTATTGGGGAAGGGGGCTACAAAATCCTCAAATAAGCTAAAAAGAGGAAAGAATGGAATTTGAAGACAGATTTCAATTGCAGATTTCTCTTGGAAATTTTTTTTATTATTTATTTTCAGTGTTCTACAATTGCTACCATATAACTTAGATTTTTTCCCTCCCTCCTCCTCATTTCCCCCTCCCTCCCTTAGGCAGCATACAATTTTATATAGGTTTTATACATATATTTCTATTAAATACATTTTCACCATAGTCATGTAGTACAGAAAAATTAAAATGAGTGGGAGAAATTATATAACAAACCAAAACATAATACAAACAAAAATGATGTATTACATTCTGCAATTGAATTCCATAGTTCTTTTTCTGGATGTGGAAGGCATTTTGTCTTAAAAGACCATTGGGAATTTTTAAAGTCCTTGCATTGCAACGAAGTTCTAAGTCTACCAGAAAAAATCCTTGCACACTGTGGTTGTTGCTGTGTACAAAGTTCTCCTGGTTCTGCTTCTTTCACTCGGGATCGGTTCCTATAAGTCTTTCCAGGCCCCTCTGAAGTCTTCCTATTCATCATTTCTTGTAGCACAATAGTATTCCATTACATTCATATGCCATAACTTATTCAGCCATTTCCCAGTTGATGGGCATCCCCTCGATTTCCAGTTTTTGGCCACCACAAAGACAGCTGCTATAAATATTTTTGTACATGTGGGAACCTTTCCCATTTTTATGATCTCTTGGGAATACAGTCCTAGAAGTGATATTGTGGGTCAAAGGGTATGCACATTTTTGTAGCCCTTTGGGCATAGTTCCAAATTGCTCTCCAGAATGGTTGGATCAGCTTACAGCTCCACCAACAATGAGTTAGTGTTCCAACTCTCCCACATCTTCTCCAACATTTATCATCTTCTTGTTTTGTCATGTTAGCCAATCTGATAGGTATGATGTGGCATCTCAAACTTGTTTTGATTTGCATCTCTCTAATCAATAGTGATTTAAAGCATTTTTTCATATGACTGTAGATATCTTTAATTTCTTCCTCTGAAAACTGCCTGTTCATATCCTTTGATGACTTACTAATTGAAAATGATTTATATTCTTGTAAATTTGACTCAGTTCTCTATATGTTTTGGAAATGAGGCCTTTATCACAGACACTAGTTGCAAAAATTCTTTCCCAGTTTTCTGCTTCCCTCCTAATCTTGGTTACATTGGGTTTGTTTATGCAAAAACTTTTCAATTTAATGTAATCAAAATTATCCATTTTGCACTTCATAAAGCTTTCTATCTCTTATTTAGTCAAAAATTCTTCCCTTCTCCATAAATCTGATAAATACACTATTCCTTGCTCCACTAATTTGTTTATAGTATCAATCTTTATACCTAGGTCGGGTACCTATTTGGACTTTATTCTTGTGTACGGTGTCAGGCATTGGTCTATGCATAATTTCTGCCACACTTTTATCCAGTTTCCCCAGCAATTTTTGTCGAACAGTGAGTTCTCATCCCAGAAACTGGGGTCCTTGGATGTATCAAAGAGTAGACTGCTATATTCATTGCCTACTGTGTCTTGAGTAGCTAGCATATTCCACTTTTCTACCCTTCTGTTTCTTAGCCAATTATCAAAACCACGTGGTTTTGATAATTGCTGCTTTATAGTGCAATTTGAAATCTGGTAGAGCTAGGCCACTCTCCCTAGCATTTCTTTTCTTTAGTTCCCTTGATATTCTGGATCTTTTGTTTTTCCAGATAAATTTTGATATTATTTTTTTCCAGCTCTAAAAAATAATTATCTGATAGCTTGACTGGTATGGCAGTAAATAAGTAAATTAATTTAGGTAGAATTGTCATTTTTATTATATTGGCTTGGCCTACCCATGAGCAACTGATGTTTTCCCACTTACTTAGATCTGACTTTATTTGTGTGAAAAGTGTCTTGTAATTGTGTTCATGTAGTCTCTGGATTTGTTTTGACAGGTAGACTCCCAAATATTTTAAAGTGTCTACCCCAGCTTTAAATGGGATTTCTCGTTCTATATCTTGCTGTTGGGCTTTATTAGTAATATATAGAAATGCAAAAGATTTGTGTGGGTTTATTTTGTAACCTGCAACTTTGCCAAAGTTGTTGATTATTTCATATATTTTTTTTGCTTGAATCTCTGGGATTCTCTAATCTATGGATTCTCATCATACCATCTGCAAAGAGTGATAACTTAATTTCTTCTTTGCTTATTCTAATTCTTTCCATTTCTTTTTCTTCTCTAGTTGCTACATGTCTTGGAAACTTTTAAAAAATTTCATTGTGTTGTGCAATGTAGCAATAGTAATACTGCATTTAGTGATAATCAGATACCATAGGACTTCTTTCTGGAATCTTTTTTTCTCTGAATGGATATTATAAGCATTTACACGTACATGAAGTCATTATTTTTCCTCAATGGAGCAATGGACCTAGATAAACAACTCTCCCAATGCAATCAAAATTATTGAAGATATTAGCTTACTCCTAAATGTGTATGACCAGACTTTTTAAAGATGAAAATAAATCCTGTCATTTTATAGTGTTTTAAAACATCCTTTTGTAGTTTAGTTTATGGAATATAATTGAAAATTAAAAGGAAAATAATTTTATAGAAATAACATCATCATTGAAAAAAGTTCCCAGTGAAGTATTAATGATAATCTCTAAATCCAATTAAGATTTTTAATTTCTGGATAAATGTCTAAACTATTGTTGTCAAGCAATAGTAAAATTTAGAAAACATGACAATGGTATTGGAAACCTTGTTGTATTTTACTGTACTAATAACTGTGGTTAATCGGAAAATAAATGTGTTGAAATCAGCAACTGATGGGCCATGAGAAAAATGTTGATAATAACAAATTTACTTACACTTCATGAACAACTATCTGAACATGGATATGTTTACAATGCTCTCATATATGCCTACATGTATGTATATGTGAACACACACACATGCAATTTTAGTTTTGAAAACTCTCCAAATTGAAGGCATATTAGAGAGGCATACTTTGCAATGAAGGACAGCATGATGAAGTAGAAAAAATCCAGGTATGGATGGAAGAAAGTCAAGTATTCGAGTTCAGCCTCTAATATACTAATTCCTTGACCCTAGAACATCACTTATCCTCTCTTAGCCCTTTCAGGTAACTTTTCTACTCTTTCCAGGCTGCTAGGTGGTACTGTGGATTGAGAGATAATATTGGAGTCAGAAAGACTTGGGACAAATGCTCTCTCAGACACTTCCTCACCGTGGGACTCGGGGCAAGCCAGTTAACCTTTAGCTGTCTCTTTCCATAGTTGCAAAACAGAGATAATTGTAGTCCCCAACTCTTAGAGTTGCTGTCAAGATCAAATAAGATAATATTTGTGAAGCATTTAGTGCAGTGCCTGGCATGTAGTAATTATTTGATAAATGCTTCCTCCATCCTTCTCCATCCATCTTTCCCCTTTCCCTCCCTCTCCTTTCCCTCCTTCCCTCTTTTCCTTCCTTCCTTCCTTCCTTCCTTCCTTCCTTCCTTCCTTCCTTCCTTCCTTCCTTCCTTCCTTCCTTCCTTCCTTCCTATCTTTCTGCTATATAACACTGTATTTTTCTACTTTTGTCATTCCATCCTTCATTGTAAAGAATGCAAAATATTTCATGGGGGGGTTGAGTACAAGATTCTCAAGTAAGCTAAAAACAGGAAAGAATTGAATCTAAGTGCAAATTTCAATTGTTGCTTTTCCTTGCAATTTTTAAAAACTTTCATTGTGTTGTACAATATAGCAATAGCAACACTACATTCAGTGATAATCAGATACTATAACACCTCTTTCTGAGTAATTTTCTTCCTGAATAGATATTATTAGCATTTACACCTACATGGAGTCATTATTTTTCCTCAATGGAACAATAGACCTAGATAAATAACTCAATAATATCAACCAATAAATAATATAAAATATATTTTAAACATTCCTTTCATAAGTAGAAATTGTATAATCTCATTTCATAGCTATACATTTCACTGCCAAATACAATTCAAAATGGGAATAATACTTAGTTATTTTTAATTTTAATTTTATTTTTAAAGTAATTATCATTTTTATATTTTTTCAAATCTTTTTCCCAAACTTAAGTATGAAATTTCCATGGGTAAAAATTACAAGAGCATACTCATTATATATGGTCTTACAAATGAATTGTGATCTACTTTCCAACAACAATCCTAGTTAAGTACTGAAAGGTTTGTCAACAGGAGGTTAATCACATGGGTCTGTGTTCTTTGACCTTACTGGTCCATGAAAGAAATCAAAAATTTTTAAGTGGCACTTGATCCTGTAAAGTCTCCTTGTATTTTTGCAGTGATTGCAATGGTATGGTATAAAAGGGAGTAGAAGGGGTTAAAGAAAATACAATTTTTAGGTCATTTATAAAGTTAGTCCCTTGAATTTGAGATCCTTTGTAACTGACCAATAAAGAGACATATCACTACTGAAGTAACTGAATCATACCAGTTTTAAGAGATGATTGCAAGAAGTTGCAGCTTTATAGAAGGATGGGCCAAAAATTCTTCTTGGAGAGATAAATAAAGGAATTGGTAAGGTTGGTTTTACTGTGCATTGAAATGTAATGAAGGACTTAGTTTCATGGGGCATTTGCTTATTTCCTTTTGCTCTTCTTATGACAAATATTTGTAAAGATACTATCATGAGAATAACTGCAGCTTAGACCTGTCAGAGAAGATGGAAGGAGAGATATTTTCCAAATATTTCAGTAAGGTACTCTATTTTAAATAAACATAAATTTTGGTACTTGGTGTCTTCAGTACTGTTGTACAAAGAGAAAAGGAACAGAAAGAACATGTCTCTAGGAATGAGGAACAAGAGTGCCTATGCATCATGAGTCCTTTCTTTAAGCAGAGAACTGGGAAAATTAGACATGGTGAGCACCACATCATGTTAAAAAAAAGACAATCTTGTATTTTAATAGACACATGATGCATTGCTGATGACAGATATGGTAGTCTTTTCTTAAGTTTCATTTGTCTTAAAATCTTTTCAGTATCTAATACAGTTGATCACCTTATCCAAAGAAATAGTTTCTTTGCTCTAGATTTTCATGACCTCATGAATTTTGATTTTATTTTTTACTTTAATATGATCTGCATGTTTCATCTATGTAGATTATTTCCAGATCATTTGTTATGCATTTATTAATCTCATATTCTCTTGTGCAATCCAATTTCATGTCATTAACTACCTACCAGATACTTCAAACTACATGCCACATAAGATCTCAAGTCCAACATATTCCAAACAGAATTCATTATCTATTCCCTAACATTTACCCCTTCATGAACTCTCCTACTTCTCTTAAGGACATCGGCATCCTTCCTGTCACTCAAGTTCACAACCTTTGTGCTGTCCTCAATATAGTATTCTCTTGCACCCAACATATCCAATTAGTTGGCACCATCCAAAATCCACATCTCTTATGTCATCCTTTCCCTTCTTTCTACTCATGTAGCCATTACCCTAGTTTAGGCTCTTTTCATCCCTTATCTAACTTACAGTTGCTTCCTACTTTCATACCTCATTCTAAATATATTTTCTAAGACCTGGATCTGACCATGTGACTCCCCTTTAAATACATGTATGTCCCCTAATTGTCTCTGGGATCAAATACAAACTCTTTTCTTGGTGTTTAAAGCTCTTTACAACATCTATTAACATACCATATCACACCTATTATACATTATTCTTCTTCATACAATCTATGGTCTAGCCAAACGGACCTCTTTACTGTACCTTACACAGAATAGTCTCTATCTTGTCTCTGTGCCTTCCCAATGCCTAGAAATTGCAAACATTCCCTAATTTATAGAATTCCTAATTTCTTTCAAAGCTTGGCTCAAAGACCACTGTCTATATGAAATCTGTTCTGATTCCCTCCGTGGATGCTAGTAACTTCTCACCCAACTTCCCCTGTATTTTTTGGTATATACTTAGATATGTCTATGTTTCATTTCTGATAGAATAAAGGTCTTTGGAGTGAAGGGTCTAAGGGGACTCTTTCTTTTAAACCCATGTATTCCTAGTACCTAACATAGTAAGTATTAATAAATTTTGCTTATTTGTTTGTTAATTCATTGATTGACTGAAATGAGAGTCATTCCTGAATCACTGATTAATCCTGTCTTTGTAAAATCAGACCAACCAAATTGTTAAAACAAGGACAGAAATTAGTACAAAGTTAAAAGGAAGAATAAAATTGAGAAAAATATTCAATAAGCAATAGAATAACTTCAAATCTATTTAAACAAGTTATGGATATCCTCAAAATTGCAAAAAGATGGAGAAAAGGATACTAGCATTAATTTCAATAATTTAATAGAGAAATTTAATCAACGTAAAGTAGCCTCAAATTCCTGAGTCAAACACTTGACTTATTCCCCTTATTCTCTAGGTGCAGATAAACTGGAGGCACAGGGCACCACTGGTTTGGAATAAAGACTCATTCTTAGAGAATGATGTGACAAGATCATTAGGAGCATTCTCTCTTAACAGAAATGCTAGAGAAGATAAATTAGTTTAATGTAAATTTGGCAAAGGGTCCAACTAAGCAAAGTCATTTGGAAAGCATTTGAGAATGAAACTGGAAAGAAGACACAAAACAGATGAAATATGTTGATTGGTTATAACTATTTCTTGCCATATGACCAATTCATCTTCTTTTTCATCCATTCATTATCTTGATGATATATTTTCTTCCATTTATTCATAATTTTATGTAATGTGTTACAAACTAGCATTTAAAGCAGGATGAGCCTTTCCTTTGCCCTTTGAGTGATACTTGCTTTCAAAAGTTCTAGGTCTTGCAGTAACATAATACTGGAACAATACTGATATTAAAAGTTCTTCGTTTCATAGAGAATTTTGAGGTCATTTAAGGAACTTTGTGAGTTTATAAAGTCAGTTCAGCCTATTTTCTTCCTGATCAAATCTCAGTTCAACTAATCCATTTGTGGTGTCTGTACAAGATATACACACATATACATATACACATATACATATATACTGCAGATATTGTGTATATATTAATGGAGAAATTATATTTATTGTCTAATTGCACATAATAATCTAGACAATTAACATTCTTTATCCACTGTGTGAATGATTAAACCAAACTATTCTGAGTGGGTACAATTCTTGACCAAGGTCTTTGCAAATTTAAGGGACTTGATGCAACTATCACAATACAGTCTACAAAAAGAGCATCTAGAATACTTCAGTATATTTAGGGAATTCCTCTTCCCAGTGTTGGATCTGTCTAATAACAGTGGTGGACATCTTTGATAGGCATAAATTTCAATCCTTGACTTAGTTTAATAATCAGAATATCAGAGTACTAGGTTATCTAGGTCATTTTATCTTTCAAACAATCATCATCCTGTATACCCCACTGCCATCTTTGTCATGAAAAGAAAGGGAGTTAAGAAGGCTTCTGATACTTTAGGGGGATCCCCTCCGGCAAACTTTTGAAGGGAAGGTCATAGATAAAAGTTGGAGAGGATGGACCTTCCTGGGAGAGAACATGCATATTTAGGAGATCACAGATCCATTTGATTATTCATGGACCCTAAATGCTCTCAAGGAAACAGAAGAGATTTAATTCAAAGCAATAATTGAACACCCAGCTTGAAAAACATAATAACTATAATAAAATAGCTATTTATATACTTTTATATATTTACATAAACTACTTATATAGTATATTATGAACTATTTATACAAAATATTGATATTTAATATATAATACATTTATATAGAATAAATATACTATATACTATTTATAAATTTTACAGATATAGCATGAAGTATATATATACATGCACAGTTGCATTATGTATATGTACAAATGTATGCACACATGTATGCACATTTATGCATGTACACATTCTTCTTTACTCACTCAACTGCACTACTTTGAACTTCATAATGTAAACAAGATCTTCATCATCCTGCAAGATTATATCAGCTTTGGTATTCAGAAATATACATATCCTCTGTGACCTCTCTGAATGAGGGATTGGAGTGGAGGGCTCCTCCTAAATTCATTTAAGGAGGATACTTAGACCAGCCATTTCTTCATTTATTAAACCAGCTATACTCTTTTCACTTTTACATCATGTCCTTGTACCAGGTATAATCCCTTTTTCTTCCTCTACTTCCTCTCTTCATCTTCCTTTTGTGTATTATCTGCTCCCCCATAAGATCATAAGCTCCATGAAGGCAGGGAATATCTTCATTTTTAGTACTTGTATCCCCAGCATTTAGTACAGTGCCGGGCACAAAGTTTGTTAAATCTTTGTTGACTATTGGTAATTGACTAGAGTTTTGAACATTATTGAGAACTTTACATACATTATCTAATAGGATATTTAAATCTGATAAATGCATTGTGACAAAATTCTATCCTTATTTGATCTTATTGAATTTTTATTTTTAATGTTTTATTGGTCTCTGTGAATTTCATTCATTAATATAGTTCTAGTAGAAAAGGATCTAAGAACCTATTTATTGAATCATAGGATTTCAGAATTAGGAGGAGCTTCAGAATTTTTCTGGCCCAACTTATTCTGATGAGTTCCCTCTACAGCTTCATCTTGATTTATATAGTTTTCACTGAAAAAACAGCCAATGCTGGGGAACTATTTCCTGAAACATCCCAATTCTATTTTTAGACAGCACTGATTATTAGGCACTTTTCTCTTTATATTAAACTGAAATCTGTCTCTCTGTAAGTTCCCCATATTGCTCCTCCTTATGGTCTCTGAGCTAAATAAAACAAGTTTAATCTCCTCTCCAAATGTAACCCTTGAAATAGTTGGGCACAAATATCCTATCCTTATTCAGTCTTCCCTATGTCAGGCCAAATAATTGCAATGCTTTTACTTTATCTACATATGTTACACTAGTTTCCAATCCTCTCCCTTTCATGCTCACTTTTTTTTTTTTTTTGGATGTGCTGTAGTTCATCAGTGTCTTAAAATATTCCTGATGTGGTCTAGTTAGGGCAGAATATAATCAGATCGTAATTTCCTCACTCTGGAAAACACCTGTCCATAATTCAATTAATCCCATTAGGCTGTGAATTTTTTTTAAAGCTATCAAGTCACATCCCAGTTTACTCAACTTGTGATACAGTAAAACCCTAGTTCTTCTACCTTTGAAGCATTGCCTAGCCATACTACCCCCATTTAGTACTTGTGAAGTTGGTTTGAAGTCCAGGACTTCAAGTGTATATTCATTGAATTTCTAATTAGATGTTGCTCATTGCTTGAGCCTGCTATTTCTTTTGGGATTCCATTTCTCTTTTCCCAAAACCTTCCCAGTTTCATGTCATCAGTAAAACTGATAAGTTTGCTTTCTATGTCTTCAGTGTAGACTGTTGAATTTCTCTTGATGAAAAACAAATTAGTGATGGTGATACTTTCAGCTTAAATTGTAAACTCCTAGAGGCAGAGACCATGTCCATTGTATAGTATTCAGACAGATACTTATAGAGGTGACTTAATAAACACTTTAAGATGATTGGAAACTGAAAGTATACATGAAAAGTTTTCTAATAATAAGTCAGAATATTTGGGTTTGAACCTCAAGTCTGCTATTTATCACCTCTATTGTAGTGGAAAAGTTATTAATCTTGTTTTTGTCTCAATATCCTTATTAGTAAAAAAAAAAATTTGGGCAAGATAATATCTAAAGTTCCTTTTAGCTTTAAATCTAGGATTCTTCTTGATTTCATTAGGACTTTGTAGATGGGCCCACTGACATGCTTGTAATTTTTAAACTTAAGTATTAGAAAAGAAAATCAAAAGGTGGGCAGATTGATCATGTGAAAAGAACTCTAAACTGGGAGGCACAAAACCTGGATTCTACTCTCTGCTCTATGACTACCTAGATCTGTGATCATGGGCAAATAATTTGGCTTCTCTAGGCCTCAATTTTTTCATCTTCAAAATCAAGGGTTCCAGTTTAGTATTCTTTGCTTCTGTCAATTATGTTACATTATATACACATAGAAATTTTTATCTGAGATATTAAGTAAAGGCCCTCCCCAAATTACTCTAGAGGAAGTTCACACATATTCATCATGTTCTAGAGCTTGTATTGGTCTGATCAGCTACAATCAGACACACTGTAACTTCACTCTAACTCATGCCATTTTGGTCCTGTTTGAGAACAAAGAACCGCAACCAATCAAGGTGAACAACGTGAAAAAATCACATCTATGGCCTGCAAATCCAAGCTACAAATAATAACATTAGGACCAGGATTTCTGCCAAAGAATGATACAAAGTTCGCTTTTCTGTAATTATTTAATGCTATGTTCATCTCAAACTTTATCAGAGTAATGAGATAATATCTTTACTTAGTCTCCTTTAAAAAAAAAGCTTGCTAATACTTTTGGTTTGTGTTGTTATCTGAAGGCAAGTTAGTGATGCTACATATGGAAAATTTTAAAACCTAAGAATATTTGAAATGTGAACATGATGAAAGGAATTTTCTTTCCTGGCTTTAGTAATAGCTCATGGGAATGAATGTGATACAGTGAAGGAATTCATCCCCAAAGAGGAATCTTCTAGTCACAAGAAATATTCAGAATTTGAGTACTATGTGCACCTGCATCTGTGAATCTCTTAATAGTATTCATAAAAATGCCTCAAAATGGCATACTATCTCACTATCTAAAATTCTTGTGGTATAATTTGAATATCTTGAATATGAATATTATTTTGTTTATAAAAATTTTTTTTAATGCCACTGAAAGTATTATAAAACATCAGGCCAGGGTACCCGAAATCAGATTGTAAAACAAGTACATTAACTATTCGTCTTTACATAATTTACATATTTTTACCTTCCAGCTAAAAGAAAATGTAAGCCTTTCAATTTCTAAAAATTCTGTAATCTTGTAGATTCCAGGCTTGGCATGTTTACTGATTTTTTTATATTAAATGGTACAATTATCATATACGGTGCAATTCTTATTCAAGATTGTCCTGAGATCTACAATCAGGGATGTGTCATAGAACAACGTAAAGAGGAGGCCATGGAGTTAGGAAGACCTCTGGCATATAAAAGCGTGTGACCATGGGCAAGTTTCCCCAGCAATTTGCTAAGACTCTAAGTTGCTAAAGATTTGTTTTGTATTGGTAAAAGGTATTTTCTCACTGGTAGTTCTCTACATCAATGAAATACTAGGTCTGGAACCACTATGCAGTTTCATCTAGAATTTTATCAGTATGAAGAACTTGAAGTGGAAATTCCTTTCACTCATGCAGATATAAAATTGATCTTTAACTTAGAAAGTTGCTGGGGGCTTTGAGAAGTTATTACTTGTTCATGGTCATATAGTTAAAATATGCTAGAGATGCTACTAGAACCCAGATTTTCCTCTAAGCTTGATTATTTATCATGTCAAACTTTAAGATATATTACTTCTTATATGTGACAATGTACATAAATGCTTATAGATATATACATTCATTCATTCACATGTATATGTGCCTCCTATGTGTGTCACATGTAAATATACACATACACACATCCATATATCTCACAGACTAGCCCCTAAAATCTCAGTGCAGCTTTAAGTTTTAATAGTGTAATAGTGTAAAATGCACTAAGGTTTTCTGAAAAACTTTCTCTCTCTCTCTCTCTTTCTCTCTCTCTGTAGAGGTATGTATACACACACACACACACACACAGAGAGAGAGAGAGAGAGAGAGAGAGATTCAGATTCTGTCTTGCTTCTGTTATTAATTATGTTTTTAATGTCTCTCTCTTTCTCTTCTAAGGATCAATATTTCAGTGGTTTGTTAGATTATCTTTTCTGGGTGTATAGCAGTATTTCAACAAAATTGTTTAGTGTTGTGACTTTGAGGGGACTAAATAAAAGGTGAAAATAGCAAAAACACTGGATCTTAAAGCATTACTATATTCTCCAGTAACATCATGTAGATGAATCTCTTTGTGTTTAGTGTCATAAATCAGCATGAATGGCTATTTCATAACTAAAACACACTGAAATGATTGAGCGAGAATGATGTCCAGCACTGAATTTTAAAACAATTTGTCTCTGCACACTTCTGCAGTTTTCAAGAATTTGAGATAAAGAAGGACAAATCTCCAAAGTTCAATGAAATACTGGAATAATCCTGAAGTACAGTGTATGTATATGTGTGCATGTGTGCACAAGTGTGTATTATATTGCACTCTAAGGGTCATCTACTTTTATACCAGCATGAAATATTCCCTCCTTTACTTTGGAATGTAAAATAAGTTTATCAGTGAACCATGGGTACTGCATTTATTTTCTGCTATATTATGCTATATTCTACTTGACTTTGAAATTTTCTCTCAGAAATTTCAATTTTCTTTCCCCTCTAAAACAGACAACCTTGCAACTCATTCCTCTCCTTAAAACAATTACAATGTGAAGTCATTTTCTCAAAAAAAAATTTATAAAAACAAACAAACAAAAACAATCCCCTAACCTCTACTCTCTAGTTTCATCTCTTTAAATTTTGTAGGCATGAATGTTTAAGCACTAAATTCCAATTTTTAGCAATATGAAACATAAACATAGGGTTTCCTGGAAAGGCTTACTATAGCATATAGAGTACAGTAAGTTTGCTTTTAATTTGAGCATTTATGTCTCAAGTTAGAAATTGCTTCATGTCATGTCTTATTTTTTTTCACAAAGCAGTGTGGCAACATAAGAAGACTGAGAAAAAGGTCAGCATTTCACTGAATATCCCAGTCCCCAAAGGAAGCCTTCCTGATTCTCTTTGAGTCACCCCTCCCCCAACTTGAAAGAGCAGGCTAATTTTTTGTCTTTAAGTTAAGTGTTACTTGTCAAGGAATTTTGTCTTCCATTCAGGGTTGAGGGAAGGAGCAGTTATTTTAGGCAGGAGAAGGAAATATTCGAAATGAACCATCTTCCAGAAGTGTTCTCTTTCCAATGAATTGACTAACTTTTTTTCTCTAACTCTAGAAACACAAAGAAATCCTGTGAATCTCAGAGGTACTCTCCTGCAGGTGGCGACAAAGGCCCTCCTTGTTCAGAACTGTCCCAGATGCTGATTACAGTCAGAAGCAGACTGCTATTTCAGCAGCCCAGAAGCTCCTATTGCACTCTCCTCAGAAGTTCCTGTATAGCAGAATTGGTCCAGAAGAATGGAAGGCAAAATTCCTTGACCTCGCAAGTGACATTAGCTTAGAAACAAAAGGATGTCTTGTTCTCTCAAGTGGGGAGAGCGACTTTTTAAGCAACATGAGATACCATCTGATGGCTGAAACTGATGCAAATACTAAGACCATAAAAAAAGAAAAAGAGGAAGAAAAAAGTGCTTGAATTTGTGGAGGGCACAAAACCCAAAATTCCCATATTCAAAATTAGGCTTCTCACAAATTGTTTATATACTTCTTAGTGACATTTTGTTTGAAGAGGATGAAGATGAAAATCCAATGTAAAGATTCATTATCTTCCTTTCTATTTTTGATAATTGCAATACAGAATAGTAGGTCTAACCTTTAGAACCTTAATTCCTCCCAATTACCTTTATCTTTTTTTTTTCTTCCACTCCCAAACTGCATATCAATCCTTGTTCACGGTAAAACATAAGGTACTTAGTTTTAAATGGGTAGTTTCTTCTTTGGGCTTCAGTGGCGTCAGAACAATAGTTATAATGCTAATCTCATATATGGCTAGGGGTATGTGTGAGGGTTCTGAACCCAGAAGGCTCTCGCATTTGTGCGGATGAAAGAGTTGAACAGGATGGCAACAAACGGGGAGGGGGGGAGAGGAAGAGAGCAAATAGTCAAGGAGACACGCCGCATTAGGATGGGGAGGGAAAGGAAAGAGTGTGGGAGGGAGGGAGAGAAGCAGTCAGAGTGGCAGAGAGAGTGATAAAGAGGAGTGAGGAGAGAGAAGAGACAGGAGACAGGGACGTGAAGGCGAGGAGGGAAAAAGAAGGCGGAGGGAGTGGAAGAGGGAAAAGGAAAGAGAGAGGGAGGGGAAAGGAGGGAGTAAGGGGAAGGGAAAAGGGAGAGAAGGAGAAAGAGGAGAGAGACAGAGAGAGAGAGAGAGAAGGAAGAGAGAGAGAGAGAGAGAGAGAGAGAGAGAGAGAGAGAGAGAGAGAGAGAGAGAGAGAGAGAGAGAGAGAGAGAGAGGGAGAGAGAATCACTGTGACACAAGAGGGCTAGGGGTTCTCTTTTCCAGCTCTTTGCTGGTCTTGAAGCTGTTTATGAGTAGAGAAGTCCCTTGCTGAGGCTGGCAGTTGGACAGCGGCAGCGACACGGACTGCTGCAAACCAGAGTGGAGAGAGAGAGAGAGGGAGAGAGAGAGAGAGAGAGAGAGAGAGAGAGAGAGAGAGAGAGAGAGAGAGAGAGAGAGAGAGAGAGAGAGAGAGAGAGAGACACTCCAACGATAGCCCAGACATATCTGACTTATTCGGAATTGCTTCTTCGCTAACTTCTCTTTGATGCTAATGATCAAGGTGCCCTCCAGACTAAACAAGTAGACCAGCTGTGTAGCTTGCTGAAGATGTTCGAACCAGTGACTTCGTCCGAGAGGGGAGAACTCTCAGCTTAAGCTACCGGGTTCCTCCAACGCCCTAACTCTCTAGAAGTGAGAAGAGGACAAAACCAAGGAAAAGAGAAGTGAGAGGCCCGTGCCTCACACTCCTGCCCAGCTTACCACCTCCGCGGGATGGATGGATTCACACACAGCAACCCCCTGCCCCATGGTCACTCTGACCTTAACAATCAGAGCAACAACACTACCTCCAGTGACTCGCCCTACGATCGGGGCAATAGTACTGATTTCTCAGACGTGACCTTCGGCTACCAGGTAGTCACCTCGGTGCTGCTCGGCTCCCTGATCCTCTGTGCGGTGATCGGCAATGCCTGTGTGGTGGCCGCAATTGTCCTGGAACGCTCCCTGCAGAACGTGGCTAACTATCTCATCGGCTCCCTGGCGGTCACTGACCTGATGGTTTCCGTGCTGGTTTTGCCCATGGCTGCTCTCTACCAGGTCCTCAACAAGTGGACTCTGGGCCAGGTGACTTGCGACATTTTTATTTCTCTGGATGTACTCTGCTGCACGTCGTCCATCCTGCACCTATGTGCCATTGCCCTGGACAGATACTGGGCCATCACTGACCCCATTGACTATGTAAATAAGAGGACACCCCGGAGAGCTGCTGTTCTAATTAGCCTCACTTGGCTCATAGGTTTTCTGATCTCTATCCCACCCATGCTGGGCTGGCGGACCCCAGAAGACCGCTCTAACCCCGACGCCTGCACCATCAGCAAAGACCACGGCTATACAATTTACTCCACATTTGGAGCCTTCTATATCCCCCTCCTGCTGATGCTCGTGCTGTACGGGCGGATCTTCAAAGCTGCCCGGTTCCGGATCCGCAAGACAGTCAAGAAGGCAGAGAAGTCGGGGAACAGCTGCTTTAGCACTTCCCCGGTTCCTCCACCCAAGAAGAGCATCAATGGGGAGCCCAGGGGCAAGAACTGGAGGCGCGGGGCGGAGCCCAAGACTGTGGGGGCACCCTGCGTCAATGGGGCTGTGAGACAGGGTGAGGATCGCACCGCCCTGGAGGTGATTGAGATCCACCACTACAGCAACTCCAAGGACCACCTAACGCTCCCCAGTGACGCTGGTGGAGTTCCCAGCACCACCTCCTTCGAGAAGAAGAACGAAAGAAATGCAGAAGCCAAGAGGAAGATGGCCTTGGCCCGGGAGAGGAAGACGGTCAAAACATTGGGCATCATAATGGGTACCTTTATCCTCTGTTGGCTGCCATTCTTTATCGTGGCCCTCGTCCTGCCCTTCTGCGAGAGCAGCTGCCACATGCCCGACTCGCTAGGTGCGATTATCAACTGGCTAGGCTATTCAAACTCCCTGCTCAACCCTGTCATCTATGCCTATTTCAACAAAGATTTCCAAAGTGCTTTCAAGAAGATCGTCAGGTGCAAATTCTGCCGGCAGTGATATCTTGCTGGCTGGCTGCAGGTTGCACAATAGGACCCCTCCCCACGCTCCTCCTCACCTTCACCTCACTTCCTGATAAGCCAGGCACCTCTAAATTTAGCTTGCCTCTTTTCTCCTAAACCTCCACATCGCCACTGCCTCTGCCTTCAGGGTTTCAATCCTCTTTAGCCAATGCAACCCAGTGCTAGGGGGGAAGGATTATTATTTGAACGTAATGGAGCCTCCGTGGGGAGGAGTCGGGATTGGAGGCGAGTACTCCTCACCAATGGAGTTTATTTGGGAAACAAAGTTGGTTGAGACTTTCTCCCTTGTTCATGACTGAAGCTCCCTAAACCTAGACAGTCTCCAAGTTCTTGCTCAGTTTCCTTCCTCTCAGGACAGAACTTAAAACAAAGCAGCGAACGACAGTCGCAGCCTGTCATAGTAGGGTTGCGCTGGGTGTTTGAGTTCAAGATATTTAAGTTGCTGGTCACCTAGCCTGGGTATTCCCTTCATGCCCTGTCCTAATCAACTCTCAGAACTTTCAGTCATTCCGCTGGCCTGGTCCCCTCCCGTCTTCAAGCACTCCCTTTCTCCTCCAGGTGTATTAAGCTCAGAAAGGCTGTTGGGCTTTCAGAGAACTTTGCTAGCTGTGGACACCGAATTTCCAGCGTTCCTCAGAGCAACCTATGCAAAGCATCTGCTTGTTTTGTTTTCCCTGCCCATTTCCTTCAATCCAGGGGAGAGTGGAAAAATTACAGTAGAAAATGTACCGTGAAAATAAATCTGTAAGTACTGGAGGCCTCGTTTGAAAGGGGCTCCACAGCTGTGGGGATACTGGGCAAGCTTGCATTAGGAGAGGGGTATGAAGCAGCCTCGGTATTTTGCCTCACCCAACAAAAGGAGGGAGCTTCAGATGACCAAAAAGTCATTTGTCGGAATCTCTGAACAATTTGCTTCTCAACTTCTCTCCAGTGGGAAGTACCGGCTGTTTCATCGCGAACAGCTGATAACCAGAAATCAATACAGTACTCTGTAGATAATAACACCCCAGCCCTGACCTTTGCTAGGAACCAAGGAGACTGATCTCTCGGAGTCCTAAGATAGAGTCAAATTGCCTCTTTCTCATATATATATATATCTCCTTCCAGGGATGTATGGGGGCCCGCATGCTTTTTTTAGAGAGCAGGAACAACTTCTAGAGCTTTCCAAGTAACACTGCACTGTTTGACTCTTTCTGTCTGAAAGTCACAGCCTGCAATTCTGGTGTTTAAATAGAGAAAATCAGGGAAAGTAAGTAGCTAAGACTGGTGGGGAGGGAGTGATGCATTTGTTGCTCTGCGCACCGCTGCTGACTGAGTCTAAGCGAGGGGAAGCTGGCGGGGGCTGAGGCGAGGGTAGGGAAGGGGGTCTGTGGGACTTGAGCACGCTGGTGCTTGTTAAACTGACAGGCTCATTTAACAGCTAAAACCTTCAGGTTCTCCTCGTTTGGCTTTTCCGGAAAACTCAACAGATTTGGTCTTCAATCCTCATGAAAACAGAAGTCTATTCCAAATGAAATACTTTTTTTTTTCATTTCTTGGTGGAAATATCTGGGTTTCAAATCTGGGAATATGGAGCTCCATCTTGTAAATTGGTAGGGAAAGACATCTGTTCGTGGCCTCCGAGTGGAACACCTTGAATCTCCTAGGGGCTTCTGGGAAGTCTCCACCGCATAGTGCTTCTGAATGTTGTTATATACAGGGTTATGTTACCTGAACCGGGTTGGCCCCAGATCCTGATCCGGGTTGGGCCCCAGATCTGACAGGATTACACATTTTGCCCGAATGCGGTTAATGAATAAGTGGAAGTCTTCAGACAACGGAGCTTCGGTACCCAACGGCAATTATTCTTCCAGTTGCTTTAACCCCCATCCCTGTTGAGAAACCTGTTGTAATCTCTGCTGCCCAAGTCAACGGAAAGTTACCCTTGTGCTACAGGTGGATGTATATTTTCCAAGTCATTTGCCACTGATTACCTTAACTGACACTAAGTAATGTATGTAGCACATTCACATCCAACCTCCCAATTTTCTGATGATAGCTATTTAAATTCACAATACTGATATAAAATTATTGATCTTTATTATCTTTCCCTCTCCTCCTTTTCCCTCCTCCCTCTCTTTTTTTTCTCAACTGAGTTTCTACCTTTTGAATGTTTGAATGAATTATTTTGAAAAGACTGTTGTATTTTCAAGTTGCAGAAGTTGTCAATGAAAGTGCACTTGTCTAAGTTTTCCAATAAATGAAATAGCAGCCCTATTGCCTTGAACCAGTTGATAAACTCACAAAACTGTCCTGCTGTTTAACTTATCAAATAAATGGACAGCGACTCCTTTGAAAGGGAAAAAAAGCCTAAGTGTATGAGCTGGGAGAGACTGAGATTTAACTTTCTAGGTCATTATGAATTGTATGAATATGTTTCAGTAACATGGGGATGGGTGGGGTGAAGAAGAATAAGAATTTCCAGTCCAACTTTTACTATTTTGGATAGTTTAATTTTGTTATTTACTCTACCATGAACGAAATAGAACTAGATGGGAGGATAACCTCAACCACTCCTCCCTTTCTATTACTGTTGGTTTTCATAAAACTTTTAGTAAAATTGTCTTCAAATCAATTATAAGTTAATGTGAGGACTGGGAAGGACCTTGGAGATCACATCGTTGAACACCTACATTTTACAGGTGTGGAAACTAAACCCAGCAGATTTTCAATGACTTACCCAAGGTTACCTGACTAGGGCAGAACCACATTTGGAGTCCAAGTCATTTGCCTGCTAGTTCCAACACTTGAAGTATTAAAAACCAAACATGCTTTTCCCCCTAGAAATTAAACCTGTGCCAACATTTCTCCCATATATATGGAAGCTGAGTTCCTAAAATTAAGTACTAGAAACTGGAGAATGGTGGTTTTGCTTCTGGAAACTTTTTTGTCCTACTTCTTAACATTCATAAAAAGGTAAAAATAAAACACAAATTTGAAGGGCTGGGCAAATCCAATTGTATCTGGTTGTGAATACTATAGTTGGTTGACAAACAAAATCATATTACTATTGAGAAAAATAAAAGTTGTAACTCTCAAGAGCACTGGATTCTTTTTTAAGTGACTGTATTCAGGTAAAATATTTCTGCATTAAACTTGGCCTTCAATGTTCATTCTAACTTATAAAATAATAATTAAGGATTAATTAATGGTGATGCTATAATAAACTGATATCAGATGCACATGATATTTTCCTCCAATTCTGTGTCTGCTTTCATTCTTTTGGAAACTTGATCCAAACTTGGTTATGAGGGCATAGTTACTAAGATAATGTGGATAGCTACATAGCGGCACAAGCTGCCCCAATTTACCATTACAGCTGGTTCTTCTCAGCACTCCTTCCTCCATGTTCAGCGGATGAGACCTTTTGAGAAATCCAGCTTTTAGAAATTGGATTTTCCTTGATTGATACATCCAGATAATCTTTAGTCACATAATCGGTATGCACAAGGAAAGAGGGAAGAAGCAAAGGAGGTCTCTGGTAGGCACAAGAAGTCCCTATTCAACTTTTAGCCAGTCGGTGTGTTTATGCTACTTTCCCTTTTCTCTTATGATTTCCAATTTAAAGATCAGGGTCTCAACTAGGCTACATTCTTTTTGCATGAATGTCATTTAAATATTGAAGAGTGCTATCTTTTCTGACAGGAGCTAGTTTGAAAATAAGCCTCTGAAAGCAAGATCTGTCAATATGCCAGAATTGTGGGTCAATATAACTTAATTATTGTGAGCCTTTTAACATGAATCTCTGGAGAGTCAAGTTAATAGCACTTCCTGAAATGCATGTATTTGATTTTCACTTGATTACTCAGGTCTATTGAACCTGAAACCTTCCTTTTCTAGCCATATCTCCAACAAGTATTATTAAGTTAAATTAAATTTAAAAATTATCCTTCCAAGTTCAAATAAGCCCCAGAACACTTAAAAGACATATGAATTGAAGAGAGATGATTGGAGTCACCCTTGGCTGTGGAATATATATGTATGTGCAAGTGTGACTGTATTTTTATGTAACTTTTAAATGGAACGTCAAAAACTTTTAAATGGAAAAATATAACATCAAAAACTTTTAAATGAAAAAATATAATGTCAGAGATACTATGGAAACAAGAGTCCTTTGGAGCTCCTGGGTTAAGAAATATCATATAAGCATAGAATGAATACATGCTACATTATCAAGGAGATTGATTAGTCTGACATGGCCACTGCTTTTCTTTTCTGAGTCCATTCATCTATGTCTAGTACGTTCATATGACCACCAATACTATTCCTTAGTATTATTAATACTGTTCCTTAACACAGAACCTACATAGAGAAAAATAACATAACAAGGTAGTATATAGTCAGAATCAAATGAAGGGATAGACAGTAAGTGCTCTAGGAATTCAGAGGTCAATGAAATCATTATCCTATGTGAGTTGAGATAGTCAGGAAAGGCTTTGCAGGTGGATTGATTTGAATTGGTCCTTGAAAAATGGGTTGGATTCATAAGCTTAATCATAATAAAAGTGATGGTATGAACAAAGTCACGAAGGCAGACATGTGCCAGGCCTGATTAGTGGATGTTACATAAACCAGTCTGGATGTAGGAGAATATTTGTAATGGAGAGTAATAAAAGATAAGGATGGAAAGATAGGTTGATTAAGATTATGAGGGGTTTAGAATTAACTGGTTTAGGAGCCTAGACTTTATTCTAGAATAAATAGAAGCCACTGAAGATTTGAGTAGCTGAAGAGACAGTATCACAGAATTTAAAACTGAAAGGGAATTAGGTAAGGAAATGAAAAATTTGGCTTGACTGTTAATTGATTTGTTGTGTGTGATAAAGGGAAAGAGGTCAAAATTAAGTCCGAAAATCTGAGCCTACGTGATTTATCAGAGAATTTCTATTACTGGAAGAAAGAGGAAAGTTTGGATCCATTTTAAGCCTACCTTATAAATATAACGATAACAATATTAATATTTATCTAGCATTTTATGATTTGCAAAACAGTTAGCATATATTAGTTTATCTGATCCTCAAACAATCCTGTGAGGTAGGTGCACTAAGACTTTTGGAACAGTGTGTGTGTGTGTGTGTGTGTGTGTGTGTGTGTGTGTGTGTATTATTCTTCTTTTGCAAAAGAGGAAATTGAGTCTGGGAGAAGTTAAATGACACAGTTAATAAGTGTCTGAGGCAGAATTTGAACTCAGATCTTCCTGAATCCATGTCCAGCACTTTATGAACTAGGTAGATTGAGTATTTCAGGGTCAGGAAATATGTTAGTAGTAGACTTGAAAATGCAACAGTAATTCTGAATAAAAGTATTCTAATAAGAAAATACTTGTGATTTTTCATCCTCAAACTTTTGACTTTTCTTTTTTTCTTAGTATTATTTTGTTACTTTTTTATATCATATTCATTTCTGAATATATCCCTTTCTCCCTCCTCTGTCTAGTATGCTTCCCTTCATACTAAAATTTTCAGTTTAGCAAGATCAACTAACAGTTACCTGGCAAGTGGAGGTATACATACTATATCACACCCATATTTCCTGTCTCTGCAGAGGGAGCAAAAAAGTATATCCACTCAACTTTTCTCTGAGGCCAAGCCTGGTCATTTTAATTATGTAATCATATCATTTTATTGTTATTTACATCATTGTAATCATTGTATGTATTATTTTTCTGGTTCTAATTACTCCGTATCAATTCTCATGTCTTCCCATGTTTCCTTGAATACATCATATTTCTTTTTTTCTAAAGTGTAGTAATATTCTATTATATTCACGTGCTTTTATTTGTTTATTGCTAATTGATGGATGCTAATGTTACATATATTGTTGCTACCACAAAATTGCTGCTATAAATATTTTGGTACAAATGAGACCTTTCTCTTTTTATTTCCTTGGGGTATATGAGTGGTAATATCATCTCTCAGTCAAAGAATATGGACATTTTAATCACTTTTAAAAATGTAAATCCAGATTCCTTTATAGAGTAACCGAACCGATACACATGTGCCAATGGCTCCTGTCTTCCCATAGCAACTCCAACATATTGTTACTGACAATGTTTGTAATCTCTGTCCATTTGTTATATAAGAGGAAACATCAGGGCTGTTTTAACTTGGGTTTTTCTTACTATTAGTGTTTTCAAACAATATTTCATACAGTTGCTAATAGTTTTCATTTCTTCTTTTCAGAACTATTTATAAATATTCTTTGAGTATTTATTAAGAATGATTCTTGGTCTTATACAGGGTGTCCCAAAAGTCTTTGTGTGGTGTTAAAGGGCAGGTAGGTGGTGCAGTGTATAGAGTGCCTGGCCTGAAGTCAGGGAGACTCAAGTTCAAATCTATCCTCAGACACTTACTAGTTGTGTGTCCCTGGGCAAGTCACTCAACTGTGTTTGTCTCAGTTTCTTCATCTGTAAAATGAGCTGGAGAAGGAAATGGCAAATCACTCCAGAATGTTTGTCAAGAAAATCCCAAACAAGGTCACAAAGAGTCAGACACAACAACAAAAACTTTAATAGCATAAAACTGCACAAAGACTTGTAGTCCACCTTGTATAGTTATTTTCTTTCCCTATATGTCATGGATATCAGACACTTAACAGAGATATTTTATGCAATGATTTTCTTCCAACTCATAGTTTCCCTTTTATCCTAAATTCAATGATTTTGTACATGTAAATTCTTGAAAATTTTTTTTTGGCTTTTCAATGACTTTAACAGAGGGAGGATGATGTGGACCAGATTTTTGACCTGTGAAGCTGCTCAGCAACCTGTGTTCTCAAACAGTAATGCTGTGACTTAGCTGTTCTTCTGCATGCACCACATGCACAAATGCACATACACATACACAGAAATGCATACATCTACAAGTACATACACGGAATGCTAAATAATTCACATGATCATTGCAATAATTTTATCTCCACAAAGAGTTAGCTATATTTTCATGTGCACTTAACACCTCCCTCCCCACCAAAGCATCTTTCTTAATGCTGAGGTATATGCCATGCTGGCTAGCATTATTACCAGGATGAGTAAAAAGAATAAATCCAAGGTTGGGTCTCTTGGGGCTACTGTGTAATAGTTTGATTAATTTCTTTTTCATCCAACTGACTTTATTTTGATGATCAGATGAATTGATTGATTGTGTTCTGGTGTCTAGTAGAAAAATGTCAAATTTGTAATTGTTTCCAGAGAAAACATATGGGAAATCTGATTTCCCTTAAGAGGCATCTAAAAAGGATTAACACATAGATTTCCACAACAATCAAAACAGCACAAAAAATCCTAAAGATTGAAATGTAAATTTCTTTAAATTCTGGTGGGTTCACTTGTAGTGCCTTGATTCCAGTGAAGTAAGTATGGAAGCCTGAAATGACTTTTACTTTATTTGTTTTAAAATGACTTTTAGAAATAAGAAAGAAATCAAATGGGAAAAGGTCAGAGGAGATAGGAGGTATATTACGGTTTTGTGTGTATTTTATGGAGTAAGGGGAATTTGGAATGATAAACAGAAAAAAAAAAAAGGCATGTCTCAGCATCCCCTAGAGAATTCCTCCAATAGGCCAGAAAGGGAGAGTTTATTGAAGTTGTCTGTATAGGGTAATTGTATTAGAGTAATGTAATAATGATGTTAATTATTGGTAGGAATATCAGCTGATAAATGAGATCATTCTCAGACATCAACAAGTACAGCACTAATTGGCCTGAAAAGAACTGGGAGTGCGGGAGATGATGTGGAGAGTGAGAATAATTCACATTTTTGTTGCATTGTGATTTACAAAGTAATAACATATTCCACAAATTAAAAACAAAAACAAGTCCCATTTCTTTGTAATGATAGGAATAGACCAAAAGATATGAGAAACTTAATTTTTTTCTGGAGTGTGATTGTACACTTCCTCCTCTCTCCTCATCTTTCAACTTCTGTGCAAAGAAGATTGAAGTAGAACATCAGTGTGTACAATCACTGAACTCAAGTGCTGAACTGGAGGTAATTTAATCCGAATTTAGTAAATTTAGTCCAAATATTTACTTTTCCTCAGTCACTGTTTCCTTTGTAAGCTACTATCCTTCTTGGTTACCTCATCAAGGAGTAGACATGACCCTGGATTCTCAAAGTCTGTGCCAACAGAACACAAACTCCAGAACTCCTACTGAGTTCAATCAACAAGGACTTATAAAGCTATGCTATGTGCCAGGAACTATGCTACACTGAGGCTACAAAGAAAATGTGAAATAGTCCTGGCCCCACATAGCTTACATTCTAGTGAGAAAGACATCGTTAGGGACCGGAAAGACTTCCTGCAGAAGGCTGCACTTGTGCTGGGTCTTAAAGGGAACTAAGTATTCTAAGAGGTAGAAATGATGAGGGAAGGAGGCTCAGGCATTTGGTGAAGCCAGTGAAAAGACGGAGAGGAGATGGAACACTCAACCCTCTAGAGAACAAGTACACTGAACAGAAATTTGAATGGGGGCTGGGGGAAAATAATTAGAAAGAAGACCAAATGAAAACATGGAGTATACCTTTTAGTTGGGGGGGGATACAAAATATACACATATAATTTTAACATAAACATACATTTGATCATTTGAGGAAGAGAAAGAGAACACTTCAGTGTGAAGAAGGGTCAAAGAAGGTTTGCTGTGGGAGATGGTGCATGGGCCTCATTAATTTTTTTTAAAAGAAGGCATTTGAAGAGGCAGAAAGGAGGACCCAGTGCATTCTAGGGATGGAGAGAAATCTGTGCAAAGACACATAGTGAAGAGATGGGACGCCAAGTCAGGGAAGAGTTAATAGCTCAATTTGACTAGGACATAATACATGCTTGATCAATTGGATTGAATTGAATCAATTTGAAGATAGAGTACATGATGAGGAATAGTGTGAAATCAGTCTGGGAAAGGAGGTTGGAGCTGGGCTGTGAAGAGCTCCAGATGCCATACTGAATGCCTTATACTGCTTACAGACAATAGTGATCTGGGAAGTTTCTTGAACAGGGGAATGGCATAGTCAGACTTGTATTATAGGGAGATTTTTTTTGGGGTGCAGTGTAGAGGACAGATTGGAGAAGGGAGTGGTTGGAAGCCAGAAGTCCAATTAGAAGGCTGTTACAAAAGCCCACAACATTGCTGTTGATTTTTTTTTCTTTTTCCAAAAGGCTGAAGTTACACCATAAATGCATGTGATAAGTTAAACATTTCTAAGGAAGAGATATGACTCTTAGTCATCATACTAGATTACACTGCAAATGATTTGTACTTCTTTGTTATGTTAGCTGCATATGGGCAGTAGGCCAGCCACCTGCTCTTTTCGGCATAGTACATGATGAGGGATTTATTCTCTTCAGACAACTCTTGCTAAATAAGTGGTGTGCCATACTTCTCGGGTCTCTTTTCATGTCCCCTATAGCATTTTCCAGTCTGTGTCTCTTTGGAGTTCTGAGACATGACTTTAATAGAAATAACATCACATTGTAAAATCCTGGAGTTGTGGAGTAAGAGAGCATGCTATGAATCATTGAATCTAGCTCCTTTATTTTTGTGTCTGAAGAAATGAAGGCTCCTCAAAGAAAAAGTGACTTCCCCAAGGTCACACAGTTAATTAGTGACAGAATAGGGACTAGGATCTGCATGCGCAGATACCTGGACTACTGTTTTATTAGTTATCTGCCATTCATGTAAGGATATAAGAAATACCACCAGATTCAGAATTAGTTCATATACATATAGTGTACCTGTGTACATTATATATCTATATCTGTATCTTATCTCTTGATGATTGGTATGCTTTGACTAAGATTATGGCACAATATAGCAAAAAAAGCACTGGGCTTGGAATAAGGAGATCTGGATCCAGATACCCATTATGATATTCAATTGCTACATGCCTTTTAGCAGAGCATTTAAGCTCTCCGAGTCACTATTCCTTCATACATAAAAAAATGAAAAGTAATACTTGAACTCCATACTTCATGGAATGTTAGTTGGAAAGTCTTCATCAACCTTCATGTGCTTTATAGATGTAAGCCATTGTTTTTTGAACATTTTAGAAGTCCTTTGAAGAACAGACATTCCAAGAATATCCCAACTACCTTTTGGGAAGAAGTAAAACTATTAAAGAGTTACCCAAATGTGTACAATATAACCACAAAGATCCCATAAATCAAAAAACAAATATAAAATGGATCCTGGGAATTAGAGCATTATTATTTAATTCATTCTGAAATTCCACTTTTTAAGGAATATGGCTGAGATAGCGATGCCAGTCAAGATAGAATGATTTTATTTTTCCTGTGAATAACACTAGCATATTTGATAGAATTATTTTGAGATTGCATGAATGACATGAAGTGGGTCATTGAGGCAAAGATAATTGTTGTTGTTGTGTTTGTCCTTCATTCTCGAAGAGGATCAATGACATCTGGAAGCTAATGTCTTGACTTGCAAGTGAGTTGGATTTAAGTGAGGCAGAGCTGAGCAGTCACTAGCCTCACTCTCTCCTCCAAAGGCCAGATATACATCAGGATGACTATAGTTAGCCCCTGGTAAAGGTAGTATGGTGCAATGGAAGGAGGACTGAATTTGGATTGGATTACAAGAAAATCCTAAAGTCTTATTGTCTCCATTATCTAGCAAAGGTAAGTGTTAGGGTCTGAAGTATAGAGCCAATTGTTTCCCTTGTCAGTTTCATTTTGCCTGTGCAGACAGAGTCTGAAAGGAGTCAGTATTTATTTCTGTCAACATAATTTTATTAAGAGCTTACTTTCTTAAGTGAATTTGAGCTTCCAAAATCTTGTATATTTGAATAGGAAACTTACCTATAAAAGAAAGGAATTGGGAAGTTTAGCTATATGTTTATTTTACAGGGTTCAATAATTCTCATACTAGCTATTAGTGTTTTAGTATTAAGGTGACATCATGGATAGAGCATTGGAGTAGGAGTTATTAATCTTGTCTGAGAAACTCAATAGTTATATTACCTTGGGCAAGTCACTTAACCTTTCTCAATCTATTTCTTCACTTGTAAAATGAGAGGACTGGATTTGATGGTCTTTAAGTTTCCTTCTAGTTTTAAATTTATGCTGTAATATTACATATCATGTAAGTTCTCAGAAGTAACACACACATTTTCCCATCTTAGAGGATTATGGATCTAGAGCCAGAAGGAGCATCAAAGACCAAGGAGTCTAATCCGTTCATTTTACAGATCAGGAAACTGAAGGCCAGTGATGTTATGTCAGTTTTCTAAGGTCACGGAGTTAGTAAACATCTCAGCAGGATTCTTATTGAAGACATTGCACACTGGCAAATGACTGTTTTCTCTTTACTACAAGCTTACCTCTTTCTTGTAGATATGAGAGGAATGAAGAGGGCCATTGGGGAGTCGGGAGAGGAGAGGATACTTAACTTTCCTATTTTACTAGGCTGTTGTACAGATTGATGAAAAAAGGTCTCCAAAATGCTCCCAAAGTCCTTGGAAGAAAGGTGTACTAAGAAATACAGTGTGCTTCACTGCATCTTTCTGACTTTGCAAAACTAAAGAAAAAGAAAGCAAACAATGGGCAGGGCTTTGCTTTCTTGTCAGTGAAATAATAATAGGAACTGAAAAGAATGCCAACAGCTTTTTCTTGAACAGGATGTGGGGAAGGAGGTTTGGATGGCCACAAAAGTGCTGAATTGCAGTGAAGATTGGGTGTGGTGAAAAAGCATCAGTTTACAGTCTAAATGATGAGACATCCAGTAAAAAGCATGTATTTAATGCACTCACCTGGTACTGTAGCTCTGCTCCTCATTGGTATCAGCCTCTGTACCTTGGAGTCCTTAGTCTAAAACTTTACTTCTGTCCCCATTTTTCTTTTGGAGTGGAGCGTCTTGATAATTTGAGTCACATTTTTAGGCTCTGTGACCAGCCCAGGGCAAAACTGGAAGAGGAAAAGTGTATTTTCAGCCCTGCTGACAAGGGATGGGATTATTGGAGACTAAATGAGATACTGTATGGAAATTAATTTGTGAATTCTCACATCCATGTCACTAGTTATTAACAGTATGATTCCCTCCTTGATGGTCTGATTTCCCACTCAAGCCTGGCTTATCTTCTTGCTGGCTTTTCCTAGCCACTCTAATCAAACTCTGCTTGTAAATCTTTCACTAATGCTAAAATGTAAAATGTATAAATCATCAACCACTCTACCTAGTAAAAAATATATTTCACCACTGATGTGTAAGTCACAGTGCCAGGGCCTAAGAGGAATGCAAGAATTCCTTTTCTTTAAACAGCTTACAATCTTGTTTGGGGAGATAGGTCATATAAATATGAGAATCTTACCAACACTACAATATAATGTAGGACATAATAGATTGCAAATGAGGAAGATGGAGAATATTATGCTTGTATAAAGGAGGGAAAGATCATTTACATTGAGACTATTAGAAAAGGAGGTAAGTTTCAGGGTTAAGTTAGATTCAAGCTAAACTTTGCAGATTTGGTAGGTGTATGGACATGGAGAAGAAAGAAAAGTATATTGCAAGGTGTGTTCATATCTGTGATTGCGTTTGTATGTCTATTTGTTTGGCAATGGTGTGACCAAAGATGTTGTACAAAGTATGTTAATGAAATCTTGAACAGACCAGTTCAGGTGGAATAGATTATTGGAAGAAGTGAATGTAGGGCCCTCGTTCAAGAAATTTGCTTGTGAAAGGAGGCAGAAAATTAGGGTTACAGTGAAATTATTTTCAAGATGGGTGTGGTTTGTGTATATTTTAAGGCATAAGTATAAGAGAGATGGAGAGATTGAAGATGGCAAAGAGAGAAGAGACAGAGGAAGATAAGTCATGAAAGGGAATAGGATATAGATTTAAGGGCGCAGGTGTATGGCATAACATGGGATAGCGAGGTGGTGCTGTAGATAGAGTACTGAGCTGGGAGTTAGGGAGACTCATCTTCCTGAGTTCAAATCTGGCCTCAGACTCTTACCAGGTGTGTGACCTTGGGCAAGTAACTTAAACCTGTTTGCCTCAGTATCCTTACCTGTAAAATAATCTGGAGGAGGAAATGGAAAATGACACTTCAGAAACTTTGCCAAGAAAACCTCAGAATGAGATCACAAAGAGTCTGAAATGATTGCACAACAACGGTATATCATAGGCACATTTTCCTCTGAGGTAAGAAGAGAGCATGAGCAAAAACACAAAAAAAATCGAGTGGACAGATTATTATTGCATTTTGCCCAGCTTATTCTTACTGACTGCAATAATAAAGTTGTCTTGCATTAAGAAGAATGGGGAGGCATGGATGGAACTGTGCCTTTTGCTTAAGCATCCAAATGACACAAATTGTCCCAGGCTGGTGACATTGTAGGTCTCCCATACTTGTTTTCTTTCAGTTTTTTCTCTCTAGTTTCTGTTCAGTTAAATTTCACTGCCCCACTCCCCAAATATACCTTTATGAGGAGAGAAATGGTCATAGTTTCTGGAAAAGTTCTACATAGAAAATGTAACTGAAGTTATTTCTTAAAGGCCATCTCATAATATCTAGTGACAGACTACCCTTCACTGGAATAATCATGGCTTGTCACCTGGACATAGTACCAAGTGTTGCCACAAGACACCAAGGTATCCGGGGAAGGGACATAATGTCACATGTAGTCTATGGAGACTCTGCTCTGTCAATCAGCACCGCAGGGAAAAGACACCAAGGCCCATCTCTGTCAGAAAAATTTCTCCATGGGAAAGCCATATAATGCAGCAATGGCTTTGCTCTGCCCTGGAGCTCACACACTTCTCTTCCACAGCATAGGTGGGCCACAGCCTCTCATATTTCTTTCCAAGTGTAGTCTCTTATTGAGAGTGCATGTGTGATATCATATCAGGCTGACTTTGGGTTCCTAGAGATGTCATTTTAACTTCTACCTCAGAAATATACTGGCTGTGGGATCTTGCAAAAGTAATTCAACTTTTCAATGCCCCCAGGAACCTCTCTGAGACTAAGTTGTAAAAGAGTTTCTCATCTTTTTCAGGGGGGAGTGTTCATATTGGGAGATCCCTACACCAATGAAATCATAAATCTGCTCTCCCTCCACCCTAAATTCCATCATTGAAAAGGTAGAGGATAAAATTATAATTACAATTATAGTAATGAAGGGGGTTATTTGTCTTAGTAAAGGAAGAGTACTGATGGTTTGTTTCTCCCTTTCACACCAGAGAGGGCATGATTCTTCCCTTAGACTGAATGAAGAAAATCTTCATCTTATCAATAAAGTGAGACTTCTGGTGACAGCTTAAGTGGGGACCTGCTGGTAAATATTTAATAACCACTTTTCTTTTTGTTTTTTGGAAAATGCACTCAAAATATACTTTTAAGTTTAATGCATATTATTAACATTTTAAAACACTTTCTTGTTTAGACAATCAACAAAAAAATAAATCAAGCCCCTGGTTGTAGGGTTGTTGATCGCCAAAGTGTAAATGCTAATAATGAAAACTTAATATTTATCAGCTCTCAAGGACCTGTAGGAGCTGGCTGCAACATAATCCTGGTGGAAGTGAGGAATAGCCATTGCATAGAGTATATTAGGGTTTAATAAGAGATCAGTAATAGGAGTGTGAGCAGCGTCAAAGATCTAGCTGAAATTAGATAATGTAATGTTGTAGCTTATCTGGTTAAGTCTGGTTCTGTGATTTCTGTGGCCCTGAAAGAAGGATAGAGAGAATAGGTAATGGAAAAGATCTAGAATTTGATACTTATAATGGTAAGTTAGAGGAACAAAAGTATCTAGAGTTTAGTGATGGTAATATTAGTGACTGGGTCATGATGTCCTGATGAGAGAAAAGGAGTCGCTTGTGACCAGGAGGGAAACATAATGAGAGGAAATAAAGTTGGATTAGTCCAGTGATCAGAAGTTTGGGGCAGAAATGGGGAGAGTGGAAAATGGAGATTGTTATGGAGAGAGGTCACCAAATTTTAGACCTAAAATACTTTTTTATGATCTTATTTTCTTTGGGGAATAATGCTCCACAAATTTTGGGAGAATAATCAAATACCTCCAGGTGATCCAACAAAACTATCCATAACATGTTAACATTAAAAAAAAAAAAAACTCCAACAGATTTCAGCTGCTCTAAGCCCAAATATGAATATCACAAAACTGTTGTTCAGTCACTGTCTCAGTAAAGTAAACGTAAATCAGAAAAGTGTCCAGGGCCCTAGCTCACTTGGCAGACCATGTACTTTAGATGAAAAGGCAGCAGAGTAGGTGATGAATTCAGTTGCCCTTTTCCATCCATAATAAGAGATTGCTCCAATAGTCCTTGTAGGATCTGAAGCTGAAAGGGGTAAGAACACTGATTTTAGAGTCACTCCACTGAGTCATCAATTTTTTCTGCTCCTGATCAATGTGGAATGGAGATGGAGATCAGCTGAATCTGAGATTGAGGAACTGGGAGACTGAAAGAGTCTACATGCGATTTCTAGGAAAGCCACCCTTTTATTTCCATTTCAAAATCTTTCTTCTGCAGTTAAGTGCCTTCTCTATATTAAAGCCTCCTAGTTGATTATATGAGTCATCTTACTTTATCCATAGCAACCTTACTGGGTAGACTGATAAGAGAAATGAGGGAAAACAATAGAATATAGAAACAAATGTGCAGATACAATCATATCTCAGTTTCAATGTTTCTTATCATTTAAGTTTAAGCAGATGATCATGTCGTATGCACAAGAAATGACAAAGGCTGAGCATATATGATCAAAGTTTAGTCTTAACTATTTCTTAATTCCCACTTAGACTAGACAATCAGTTCACTAGAGCTTAGCTAGCAACTGTTCTCCTCAGGGTTCTGGAGGGTGGGGTGTAACCTTGAAGGATTATGGGTTTTAATATTTAACTTTTTTTATTTTAAATTTTTTATCTTCAGTTTCAAATTACTTTCCAACTTTCCTTTCCACTTCTACCCATTGAGAAGGCAAACATTGTGATACCCAATCTACATGTGAAGTCATGCAAAACATATTGCCATATTAGGTATGTTGCAAAAAAAAATTTAAAAAATTTGAAAATATGTTTCAATCTGCATTGCAATCCAAGTTCACCAGCTTCTTCTCTGGAAGTGGATGGCATTTTTCATCATAAGTGCTTCGGAATTAACAGCAATCATTGTGTTGATCAGTTACCTAATCTTTCACAGTAGATTATTGTTATAATACTGCTGTTACTTTTCACAATATTCTTCACCTTAGATAAATTCATATAAGTCTTCCCAAGCTTTTCTGAAACTATCCCTTTCATCATTTTTTTCTTTTTAAAAAAAATATTTATTTATTTTTAGTTTTCAACATTCATTTCCACAAGATTTTAAATTCCAAATTTTCTCCCCATTTCCCTCTTCCCCCATCCCAAGGCAGCCTGCATTCTGATTACCCCTTTCCCTAATCTGCCCTCCCTTGTATCACACCCCTCCCTTCCCTTATCCTCATCTTCTCTGTTTTCTTGTAGGGCAAGATAGATTTCTATGCCCCATTACCTGTATATCTTATTTCCCAGTTGCATGTAAAAACAATTTTTGACATTTATTTTTAAAACTTTGAATTCCAACTTCTCTCCTTTTCTCCTTCCTCACCCATCCTTACTTAGAAGGCCAACAATTTGATATATGTTATACATGTGTAGTTATGTAAAGCACTTGCATAAAAGTCATTTTGTGAAATACTAACTATATTTCCCTCCATCCAATCCTGCCCCATTTATTCTATTCTCTCTTTTGACTCTCTTCCTCCTCAAAAGTGTTTAATTCTAACTACCCCTTCCTCCCATTTACTCTCCCTTCTATCATTCCCCCACACCCCTCTTATCTCCTTTTCCCCCACTTTCCTGTAGTGTAAGATAGATTTTCATACCGAATTGAGTGTGCATGTTATTCTTTCCTTAAGCCAAATGTGATGAGAGTAAGGTTCACCTTTTCCGTCTCACGTCCTCTTTCTTCCCTTCCAATGAAAATCCTTTTTCTTGCCTCTTTTATGAGAGATAATTTGCCACATTCCATTTCTCCCTTCCTCCTCCCAATATATTCCTCTCTCATCCCTTAATTTTACTTTTTTAGGTATCATTTCTTCCTATTCAACTCACCCTGTGTCCTCTGTTTACATGTATATAGTCCCTCCACCTACCCAAATACTGAGAAAAGTCTCAAGAGTTACAAATATTATCTTTCCATGTAGGAATGTAAACAGTTCAACTTTAGTAAGTCCCTTATGATTTCTCTTCCCTTGACCTTTTAATGCTTCTCTTGATTCTTGTGTTTGACAGTAAAATTTTCTGTTCAGCTTGGGTCTTTTCATCAAGAATGCTTGAAAGTTCTCTATTTCATTGAATGATGATTTTTTTCACCTGAAGCATTATACTCAGTTTTGTTGAGTAGGTGATTCTTGGTTTTAATTCTAGCTCCTTTGACTTCTGAAATATCATGCACCAAGCTCTGCTATCCCTTAATGTAGAAGCTCCTGGATCTTGTGTTACCCTGATTGCATTTCCACAATACTGGAGTTGTTTATTTCTGCCTACTTGCAATATTTTTTAATTGATCTGGGAGCTCTGGAATTTGGCTATAATATTCCTAGGAGTTTTCCTTTTGGGATCTTCAAAGAGGCAATTGGTGGATTCTTTTAATATTTATTTCACTCTCTGGTTCTAGAAAATCAGGACAGTTTTCCTTGATAATTTCATGGAAGATAATGTCTAGGCTCTTTTTTTGATCATGGCTTTCAGGTAGTTGCATAATTTTAAAATTGTCTCTCCAGGATCTATTTTCCAGGTCAGGTGTGTTTTTCTTTTTTTTCATTTTTAACACAGATCATATCACATAAAACAATTCCAACTTTTGGTCAGCTGATCCTTCTTTTAAAGCATTTACACTATGGACTGTGAATGATTTTTTTTTTAACATTAAACTAACTGAGACATGAATCATAACTATGTATGCTAACTTCACAAGCCGTTGACCTAATTGTCTCCACACTGTTACAAAAAATTAACTTACTGATGTTGATCTAAAGTCCAAAGCCTAATATCTTAATTTTAGACTTAACCTCGGATGTTCCCCTACCAACAGTCTATAGTTTAGTGGATCTGGTATTAAGCTTACAAACCTTTTGACCATAGGAAATTGCCACTAAGAGTAGGGACATTGTAGGGAAACAACATCTCCCCAACTTCATGTCAGTTTCAGGCAGGAGTAGATTGTTGTCAACTTTCATTCAGTCAAGCTTAAAGTCTGCCAGGTGTCAGTGGGGAAATCGAGTCAGGAGAATCCTACCTCAGCCCAGGCTGAACAGCTGCTCTCCTATTCTTCCCATGAGATCACCTTTTGCAGTTCATACCAACATCTCACAGGCTTACTGGCATCATGGATTAGAGACTCAGAGCACCTTTCTTGCTATCCATACCTGGAGTTATAGCAAGTTCCAATAACTAGAATTCAGATATGATTATAATTTCACATTGACTAAGGAACATCTTTTGAAGCAAGTATGAAGTGGCTTACATGCCTTTCTGTACATGTTCTAGTTCCTGATTAAATAACAATCATACAGTCAAATTTACCATTAAAAGCTTAGCTTTTCCATCAATGACAAATTTTATGTGAGGTTACCTACCTCTAGGAGACTTAGATTAAAATTCTTTCCCCCAAACTAAAGATGTCTCTGATTTAGTCTCAGTAATTAATTCAGTCAATTGTTTTAATACTAATGTCTTTTTTTTTATTTTTTATTTTTATTTTTTATTTTTTTTTTGTCAGACAAAGGATTTTTTTTTTCTACATATACTTTCCTATTGAGTATATTTTCACTATAGTCATGCTATGTAGTCAGACTAAAATAAATGAAAGAAATCGTATAATAAATCAGAACATGATACACAAACACATACACATATACAAACATGATCTGCTACATTTTGTGAGTGACTTCCATATTTCTTTCTCTGAGTGTGGAAGGCATTTTGCCTTGAGAACCACCTTTGGGATTTTTTTTTTAATAAGAAGTTTTTGCGTTATTACAAAATTCCAAGTCTACCAGAAAAAACTCTCGCACACTGTGGTCGTTGCTGTGCACAAAGTTCTCCTGGTTCTGCTCCTTTCACTCAGCATCAGGTCATATAAATCCTTCCAGGCCTCTCTGAAGTCTTCTTGTTCATCATTTCTTATGGCACAATAGTACTCCATTACATTCATATACCATAATTTATTCAGCCATTCCCCAATTGATGGACATCCCCTTGACTTCCAGTTTTTGGCAACTACATAGAGTGCTGCTATAAATATTTTTGTACATGTGGGACCCTTTCCCATTTTTATGATCTCTTGGGGATATAGTCCTAGTAGCGATATTGCTGGGTCAAAGGGTATGCACATTTTTGTAGCCCTTTGGGCATAGTTCCAAATTGCTCTCCAGAATGGTTGGATGCACTCGCAGCTCCACCAACAATGAATTAGTGTTCCAACTCTCCCACATCCTCTCCAGCATTTATCATTTTCTTGTTCTGTCATGTTTGCCAATCTTATAGGTGTGATGTGGTACCTCAGAGTTGTTTTGATTTGCATCTCTCTGATCAATAGTGATTTAGAGCATTTTTTCATATGATTATAGATATCTTTAATTTCTTCCTCTGAAAATTGCCTGTTCATATCCTTTGACCATTTATCAATTGGGGAATGACTTGTATGATTATACATTTGAGAAAGTTCTCTATATATTCTAGAAATGAGGCCTTTATCCCCGAGCTTAGCTGTAAAAATTCTTTCCCAATTTACTACATCCCTCCGGATTTTGGTTGCATTGGGTTTGGTTGTGCAAAAACTTCTCAGTTTAATGTAATCAAAGTTATCCATTTTGCATTTCATAATGCTTTCTACCTCTCCTTTAGTAAAGAATTCTTCCCTTCTCCATAGATCTGATAAATACACTATTCCTTGCTTCTCCAGTTTATTCATGGTATCAATCTTTATACCTAAATCATGTACCCATTCGGACTTTATTCTTGTGTACCGTGTCAGGTATGGGTCTATGCTTAATTTCCGCCACACTGTTATCCAGTTTTCCCAGCAATTTTTGTCAAACAATGAGTTCTTATCTCAGAAGCTGGGGTCTTTGGGTTTATCAAACAGAAGGTTGCTATATTTCTTGCCTACTGCATCTTGAGTGCCAAGTCTATTCCACTTGTCTACCTCTCTGTTTCTTAGCCAATACCAAGTGGTTTTGATAATTGCTGCTTTATAGTACAGTTTGAGGTCTGGTAGCGCTAGGCCACCTTCCCAAGCATTTCTTTTCATTAGTCCCTTTGATATTCTGGACCATTTGTTTTTCCAAATGAATTTTGATATTATTTTATCCAGCTCTAGAAAGTAATTGTCTGATAGTTTAATTGGTATGGCACTAAATAAGTATATTAATTTAGGTAGAATTGTCATTTTTATTATATTAGCATGGCCTATCCATGAGCAACTAATGTTGTTCCACTTACTTAAATCTGACTTTATTTGTGCAAAAAGTGTCTTGTAATTGTGTTCATATAATCCCTGGGTTTGTTTTGGCAGGTAGACTCCTAAGTATTTTATACTGTCTACCCTAGCTTTAAATGGGATTTCTCTTTCTATCTCTTGCTGTTGGACTTTGTTGCTAATATATAGGAATGCAGAACATTTGTGTGGGTTTATTTTGTAACCTGCAACTTTGCCAAAGTTGTTTATTAATTCAAGTAATTTTTTACTTGAATCTCTGGGATTCTCTAGGTAGATCATCATATCATCTGCAAAGAGTGATAACTTAGTTTCTTCTTTAGCTATTCTTATTCCTTGAATATCTTTATCTTGTCTAATTGCTACAGCTAACATTTCTAGTACCATATTGAATAATAGTGGTGATAATGGACAACCTTGTTTCACCCCTGATCTTTTTGGGAATGCATCTAGCTTATCCCCATTGCATATAATGCTTGAAGAAGGTTTTAGATAGATACTGCTTATTATTTTATGGAAAGTTCCCTTTATTCCTACATTCTCCAGTGTTTTTAGTAGGAATGGGTGTTGTATTTTGTCAAAAGCTTTTTCTGCATCTGTTGAGATAATCATGTGGTTTTTGTTAGCTTTGTTGTTGATGTGATCAATAATGCTAATAGTTTTCCTAATATTGAACCAGCCCTGTAATCCTGGTATGAATCCTACCTGATCATAATGAATTAATCTCGTGATAAGATGCTGTATTCGTTTTGCTAAAATCTTATTTAAAATTTTTGCATCTATATTCATTAGGGAAATTGGTCTATAATTTTCTTTCTCTGTTTTGTCTCTTCCTGGTTTGGGTATCAAAACCATATTTGTATCATAGAAAGAATTTGGGAGGACTCCTTCTTCCCCAATTTTCAAAAATAGTCTATATAGTATTGGAATTAACTGTTCTTTAAATGTTTGATAGAATTCACTTGTGAATCCATCTGGCCCTGGAGATTTTTTCCTAGGGAGTCCATTGATGGCTTGTTCAATTTCTTTTTCTGAGATGGGGTTGTTTAAGTATTCAACTTCCTCTTCTGTTAATCTGGGCAATTTGTATTTTTTAAAATATTCATCCATCTCGTTTAGATTATCGAATTTGTGGGCATAAAGTTGGGCAAAGTAGTTTCTAATTATTATTTTAATTTCCTCCTCATTGGAGGTGAGTTCACCCCTTTGATTTTTAATATTAGTAATTTGATTTTCTTCTTTCTTTTTTTTAATCAGATTGACCAAAGGTTTATCAATTTTATTAGTTTTTTCATAAAACCAACGATTGGTTTTATTTATTAAATCAATAGTTTTCTTAATTTCAATTTTATTAATCTCTCCTTTGGTTTTCAGTATTTCTAATTTAGTATTTACTTGGGGATTTTCAATTTGTTCTTTTTCTAGCTTTTTCAACTGCAAGCCTAAGTCATTGATCTCCTCTTTCTCTATTTTATTTATGTAAGCATTCAAAGATATAAAACTTCCCCTAATAACTGCTTTTGCAGTATCCCATAAGTTTTGGTATGTTGTCTCACTATTGTCGTTCTCTTGAATGAAATTGTTGATTGTTTCTATGATTTCTTCTTTAACCCAACCCTTCTTTAGAATTAGATTATTTAGTTTTCAATTGATTTTTGGTTTCTCTTTCCATGGCCTTTTATTACATGTAATTTTTAATGCATTATGATCTGAAAAGGATGCATTGATTATCTCTACCTTTCTGCAGTGGATTGTGAGATTTTTATGTCCTAGTACATGGTCAATTTTTGTAAATGTTCCATGTACCGCTGAGAAAAAGGTATATTCCTTTCTATTCCCATTTAATTTTCTCCAAAGATCTATCATATCTACCTTATCCAGAGTTTTATTTACCTCCTTAACCTCTTTCTTGTTTATTTTGAGGTTGGATTTATCGAGTTCAGAGAGGGGGAGGTTGAGGTCTCCCACTAGTATAGTTTTGCTATCAATTTCTTCCTTCAACTCCCCCAACCTCTCCTCTAAGAATTTGGATGCTATCCCACTTGGAGCATACATGTTTAGTAATGATATTGCTTCATTGTCTATGGTGCCTTTTAGCAGGATATAGTTTCCATCCTTATCCCTTTTGATTAGATCTATTTCTGCTTTCGCTTTGTCTGAGATTAGGATTGCTACTCCTGCCTTTCTTACATGAGCTGAAGCACAATATATTCTGCTCCATCCTTTGACCTTTATCCTATGTGTATGCCCCCGTTTCAAATGTGTTTCTTGTAAGCAGAATATTGTTGGATTATGGCTTTTAATCCATTCTGCTATCCATCTCCGTTTTATGGGAGACTTCATTCCATTCACATTCACAGTTATGATTACAATCTGTGTATTTCCCTCCAACCTCTTTCCCACCATTTGTGCTTTTAGCTCTCCCGTCTCCCTTCCCCTCCTCAATAGTATTCACTTTTCTCCCCCTCCTCCTGCAGCCTTCCCCTCCTTCTTTTAGCCCCCCTCCCTTTTACTCCCCTTTACTCTTATTGCTTCTTTCCTCCCTTTTAGCCACCCTCCCCTTTCTTCCCCCTTCCCCTCCTACTACCTATAGAGCTAGTTAGGATTATCTACTTAAGATTATTGTTCCCTCCTTTGAACAAATCAGATGAGAGTACCTCTCAAACAATGCTCATCTCCCTCCCCTCCTTCCCTCTACTATAGTTTTGTACTTCTTCCTGTGATATAATTTGCCATTTTCTGCTTCCCCCTTTTCACACCTCCTATTACAATCCCTTCTCATACTTAAATCATATTTTTGACATGACATCATTCACTTTATGCCCGTTCCCTCTACATATATCCCTTTTATCATAATAGCTGCACAGTTCTCAAGATTAACAGGTATCATCTTCCCTTATAGGGAGGTAAACAGTTTGCCCTAATTGAGTAGCAAGTTTTTGTTTTTGTTTTTTCCCCTCTGTTTACCTTTTTATGATTCTCTGGAGACCTGCATTTGAAGATCAAATTGTCTATTGAGTTCTGGTGTTTTGGTCAGGAAGCTCTGGAAATCCCTTATTTCGTTGAATGACTCTCTCCTTGCCTGAAATGTTATGCTGAACTTTGCTGGGTAGTTGATCCTTGGTTGAAGTCCCAACTCCTTTGCCTTACAGAATATTGGGTTCCAATTCTTTCGATCTTTTAATGTAGAAGCTGCAAAGTCCTGTGTGATCCTGACTGTGTGTCCTTGATATTTGAATTGTTTCTTTCTGGCTGCTTGTAGTATTTTCTCCTTCACTTGATAGCTCTGGAATTTGGCAACGATATTTCTTGGGGTTTTGAGTTTGGGGTCCCTTTCGGGAGGTGAACGGTGGATTCTTTCGATGACTATTTTGCCCTCTGAGTCTAGTACTTCTGGCCAGTTTTCCTTGATGATTTCCTGGAAGATACTGTCCAGACTCTTTTCTTCATCATGGGTTTCTGGCAGGCCAATAATTCTTAAATTTTCTCTCCTGGATCTATTTTCCAGGTCAGTTGTTTTTCCAATTAATATTTTACATTTTCTTCTATCTTTTCATTCTTTAGATTTTGTTTGACTGATTCTTGTTACCTCATTGAGTCATTAGTTTCTACTTGCCGAATTCTAATCTTCATCGTATTGTTTTCTTCAGTTAGCTTTTGCATCTCCTTTTCCATCGGACCAATTTTTCCCTTTAAGGAGCTATTTTCTCCATTTAATTTTTGTACTTCTTTTTCCATTCCACCAATTTTCCCAGTTAGGTTTTGGGTTTCCTTTTCCATCTGATCAATTTTCCCAATTAGGTTTTGGGTTTCCTTTTCCGTTTGATTAACTCTTCCTTTTAGGGAATTATTCTCTCCAGTTAATTTTTGAACTTCCTTTTCCATTTGTTCAATTTTCCTTTTCAGAGTGATGTTCTCAGCAGTGAATTCTTTTTTTATAATTTTAAAATCATTGGCCAGTTTTTCTTTTATTTCCTTCTTCAGCTTTTCCAGGTAATCTAGTTGTGCTTGCGAGAAATTCATAGTCCCTTCTGAGGTTTCAGATGGAAGTACAGTCTCAGCTCTGACCTCTTTGGTGTTTGTGTTTTGGTCCTTATCCCCACAGAAAGATTCTATGGTTTTTTCACTTTTCGTCTGCTTTTTCTGATTCATGATGTTGGCTGAGTGTTGTAGCTTCTGGTTCTTTCAGTCAGAAGGTACAGATCTTTAAGTTGAGCTGATGTGTGTCTAGGCTAAAAACAGGCTTTTGTTTTTTGTTTCCCCGATCAACCCTGGGGTTAGCTTGTTAGGTGTGTGGGAGGTGTGGTCTGGCCTCAGGAGATCTCCTCAGCTGACCTGAGGCAAAGGCAAGGTCAGGGGATGGTGATCCCAGCTTCCCTATTGTCTTCCCTTTTCTCCTGGAGGGCTGGGGCACACCTAGAAGCTTATGCGTGTTCCCGCCCCTCCTGGGGCTCGTCTCCCGGCGCTGAGGGTTGCCTGGGTCTCAGTGCGAATTTTCTCTGCCCTGGGTCATCTGTCCTTCCAGATTGCCTCCGCCACAGTAGGAAGAATCCGCCTTTGCTATTTTTCTAACCTCTGGTGTTATGAGACTATTTGCCCCCTTCTGCTGCTCCCGCTGATCCAGGATTTATCTGGGGAAGTATTTTATGGTTCTGTCACGGTCATCAGTGGGGAGGAGAGAGCATTTACTGATCACTCCGCCATCCTGGTTCCCGGAAGTTCAAGTAGGTGACTTACCGAAGTTTAGTCTTCAGGCTGAAGGTTTCAAGGGCTGCTGCGCTGATATCTGGCACTCAGCGTCTCTCACCGGCTCGGTTTGGCTTGTTTCCTGCTCCGCTGGTTTCGCCCGCCACTCTCGGGCTTCTCAGGTCCCTTCCGCCCTGCTGCGCTGACCCCGCTGCGCTGTGCACTGGGGGCTTACCCCCGCGGAACAGATCCTGCCCGTGGACCTTCCAGTCCAACCTGGGCTCCGAATCTGTCAAAGTCTGTCACCCACTGGATTCTACACCTCCAAAGTCTGGTCAGATTCTCCTTTCAAAGATATCCAGAGGAGTTTGTCCAGGAGCTTAGGTGAGTCGTTGCTTTCACTCTGCCATCTTGGCTCCGCCCCTCCAGACCACTAATTTCTTTTACATCACTTTGTAACATGTCCAATTTTTCTCCCCATCTCTCCCCTCCCCCCACCCCCTAATACCTTGGTGGGTAGGTGATTCTTGGCTTCAATCCCAGTTCCTTTGACTTCTGAAATATCTCACTCCAAGCCCTTCAATCACTTAATGTAGAAGCTTCCACATCCTGTGTTATCCTGATTGTATTTCCACAATACTAAAATTGTTTCTTTCTAGCTGCTTGCAATATTTTCTCCTTGACCTGGGAACTCTCACATTTGGCCACAATATTCCTAGGAGTTTCTCTCTTTGGGTCTTTTTCAGGAGGTGATCAGTGGATTCTTTCAATATTTATTTTGCCCCCTGGTTCTAGAATATCAGAACAGTTTTCCTTGATAATTTCATGGAAGATAATGTCTAGGCTCTTTTTTTACCAGGTAGTCCCATAATTTTTAAATTGTCTCTCTTGGATCTATTTTTCAGGTGAGTTGTTTCTCCTATGAGATATTTCACATTATCTTCTATTTTTTCAAACTTTTGGTTTTGTTTTTTAACTGCTTAGTTTATCTCATAGTCATTACCTTCCCTGAACTTGATTCTCTCTTTTAAAGAACTATTTTGTTCAGTGAGCTTTTGAACCTTCTCCATTTGGCTAATTATGATTTTTAAAGCCTCCTCCTCCTCATTGGCTTTTTGGGCCTCTTTTTCCAATTGAGTTAGCCTCTTTTTAAAGGTGCTATTTTCCTCAGCATATTTTTGGTTCTCCTTCAGCAAGCTGCTAACTTGCTTTTCAAGCTCTTCTGTTGCCTGAGTCCATTTTACATTCTCTTTGGAGGCACTGGAGGCAGGGGCCTTGACTTCCTGTGACAGTATGCCTTGTTCTTCCTGATCTGAAAGGATGGGAGGAGACACCTGCTCACTAAGAAAGTAACCTTCTGTGGTCTTATTTTTTCCCCCATTTTTGGGCATTTTCCCTCTCAGTTATTTGACTTCTGAATCCTTTGTCAGGAGAAGCATCCTATTGCTTCTCCTCTCCCCAGTACCAATATTCAAGGCTGAGATTCAACTTCCTGCAGTGTACTGCTGCTGCCAACACCTGGGGCTATTGCTGGAGGTGCCCCATTCCCCTCTCACCCATCTGGGAAAGCCCTCCCACACTGATCTTTGGAACTTCCTTTGTTGCTTGTGGGTTGAGAGATCTGGGACCCTCTCTGCTGGAGACTCTTCCCCAGAGGTCTGTTCAGGTCCTGTTCCTCCCAGTGCCACATGGCCAGGACTGGGCTGCGCTCTGCTTAGCGTCCTGTGAGATAGACCTTTCCTGTTGGCCTTCCAGGTTACCTTTGGCTGAAAACCTCTTTTGCTCTGTTGTTCTGTGGCTTTTGCTGCTAGGGAATTTGTTGAGAGTTATTTTTTATAGGTATTTTGTGGGCTGTAGGGGAAGTGCTAGAGTATATGCGTCTTTCTACTCTACCATCTTGGCTCTGACCCCAAAGAGTAGCATTCTGCTCTTCTCTTCCTCCCTAAGGACTTGATCAAAGGAAGAACTGGTCTTGCATGTAGTGTATATTTTGTAGCAACAAGGAAATCATGGTGTCTATCTTAATTAAAAAATGTATCATGTGATTTGTGGTATGGGTAATTTTGGAAAATTGTAGCTAATGTCTGCACCAAGGATTTGAGAAGGGATGATTTATTATTATTATTTTTAGGAAATCAATTCCTGTGATCATTCTATTAACTGTTTAAGAATTTTCCTCTTGCCCTCCCTTTTTTTATCCAGAAAACTATATTCATAGGCCTTAGGGATAGGTAGGATTGGAATGGATAGTACTCACCATGGTGGAATGTATTGTAAAAGCTTGCTTTGAGACAGCAGTTAGTTATAAAATGTGGTGTTCTTTATTTCTGTTGAATAAGGTAGAGAGCTGAATGTAGAGCTCCACCTAAATCCAGATTTTTATTTTTTAATGGTAGGTAGCAGCAGAAGCTTAAGCCTAGGAAATAGAGGTAGTTATGCTTGTTTAAAATACAGCCCCCCCCCACCACCACCACACACATATATATATGTGTATATACGTATATATGCATATATATATATATACACACATATACACACATATACAGTATGACTACCACATGGCAGTACAAGGCTATTTAAATATATAGATAGGAATTTGGCTAGAACCATGATTTTTTCCCCCCAATGTGATAGTAGAAAGCTTGGTTCCATTACAGACTTAAGATTTCCATCTAAATATAAGTGAAAAACTTCTAGTGGTTCCTAGTTTAACAAATCAGGGAAGGGTAGGGTGAGGTCATTTCTCTAAAGGAAAAAAGCAACACTAGAAACTTCTAGCAGCATTGGGTAATCAATAATGAGGCCAACCTCTCCTGGTTTACCTTCTCATTCTTCCAGTAACATTGAGGGAGAAAGAACTGTTGAATATTCATCCAAATTCAGGTTGTAGGAAAGTACCAATGCTGTATTATTGGTAAGTTCATTTGGAAGGGTCAGATGCCAGCAAAAACTCTTCATCTCTCCTTTCATCACTGGCCAAATTTAGTTGTAAATAACTTCCTTTTGATTATAATCAACTACTGATCATAAAATAGCTTAGAGAATGCGCTTTCAATGATGAACAGAATTAAGATTTGTTTTGTACAAATTAATTACATTGGAGTACACACATTTTTATTTGTATGTAGATGATAAAATAATGCTTGGTCAAAAAAATGACAGGATATTTTCCTCTCTCCACACACTCTTGAGACATAGCATTTCAGAAATGCACATGTTCACATTTTCAACATTTTTTCAAATTAACTTTTAACACTTAAATTAAAACGTGAACATACAGGAAAAAAAGAACATTGCTATCTTTTCCCTTCATTAGTCTGTCAGTCAACTGTTCATTGAACATACAACATGTATGACACTAGGCTAGGGGTTTGGTTTGCACATACTTGTATTATCCCATAATGAAAAATACACTTCATGATTTTGTGAGAAGACAACAACTCATCTACCCAATGAGCATTTATTATACTTGCATGTTGTATTACATTCAGAAAGGGTCTGTTATTGCCCCTGACCACCTTTGGATCTGGGTGTGAGTGCGGTTATAAAAGAAATGTATTTTAAATAAACTCTTTTAAGCTTTAATTTAATAAGTCAACAGTCTTGATATAACAAACAATACACAGCCTATGAATTCAAGTTTTTTGAAGTTTAGAGCAAATGTATTCTTATTTCATATATAGAGAGAAACAATTCCTGGGTAGGATGGATCCTGAACTCTGGTGTTATCAAATTTTAATTATAAAGCAGTTCAAGTACCTACTATATTCAAAGCATTGCGTTAGATGTATGTCTCAGAACTTAAAGGCAGCCTGTTACCTGGGGACAGAAACATCTAAGATGAATAGGCTATGGTGGATGGACTCCAATTGGGGGCAGCAGAGAGCTGTCAGGTGGCTGCTCAGACTGCAGGGTAAGTGCTTGCAGCTAAGGGTCTTTCAGAAAAGGAAGGAAGCCCTTTCAATTGTCAGGTTATTATCAAGATCTGAAAGGTCAGACCAGAGGAAAAGGAGAAAGTGATGAAGTTGTCAAACTTTGATGGCTAAGGGCAGAAAAGGTCAGGAGAATCATAAACCACATTGGAGCTGAGAGACAAGCTTCTCAGAGGAGCCACAGACTAGTGGCTATAATAACATCTCCCACTGTTAGGTCACTTTTAGGTTCACAAAGTAACTGTCTTCATGACAGTGCTGTGAAGTAGTTAGAGCAATTTTAGGTCCATTTTATGGATGAAGAGACAATGGTTTACAGAGGCTAAATGATTTGATCAGAATCACATAGTCTGCTAAAATTACAGCATAAAGTCAAGTGACCAGGGACCAACTTTCATGTTTATTTTAAACACAATCCTTGATTTTCACTCCTTAATTTTCCTTTCACTTCGTTATTCTATGTAATCCTCTTATTTCTTATTTTCCAACCTCATACATTTCTATTTCTCTTCTGTAACTGATTTCAGTGAAATTTTATTCTCCTCTGTATGCCCATCTTTGATTTTTCCTGACATCAACTCATGTAACTCTCAGAGTTGGGGTAGTAGTGAGGATCATAGCACGAACCATATTCTATATATTGTCTGTTGTGGCAGAGAAGAAATAGTGATTACTATCAGTGCCTCACCTTTTGTCATAGTACCAAATCACAATATTTAACATGGCCCTGTCCCTTATATCCAAGCCAACAAAAGAAATAATACCTACATTCCATCATCCTAACAAATGTTGACACCACAGCTCAAAGATTTGATTGTCTCCTTTCTCCTCTGAAGCAGGGAAGATGCTTTTGGCTTTAGGCTTTGCTATTTTATTGGATAAGTTGCTCTCACAGGTCCTGGGCTTGTGGCAGGGGGGAATGTGGATGCCTGGCATTGGCAAAAAAACATACTAGTTTGTATTGTAAAGGATGTCTAAGATAGAAAGTTAAACTGATGAAAGTGAGTTGTCATCCTTGGAAGAATGGAAGGAATGCTGCCTTTCCTGTGAGAGAAGGCATAGCTCAAGGAACTTGCGCTAATCTGCCAGGCTACAAAGGTGGACTTTAGAGTCTAGGAGCCCCAGATTCATTACTGATTTATTTCCACATGACTGACTGGACTCACATGGATTCCCTTTCAAAAGGCTGGTACATGGTGGGTATTTAGTAAGTGCTTATTGATTGAGTCTTGGGAGTTAGAGCACTGGACTGAGAGTCAGGAAGTTCTAGATTCAAATTCTACCTCAAGTACTTGTTGGATGTGAGACTCTGTCCAAGTCACTTAACCTCTCTGTACCTTGGTTTCCTCACCTACCATATACCAGGAACTTCGCTTTATTCTGGGAAGAGAAAGACAAAAATGAAGGAGTCCTTACCCAAATGTAACATATTCTAATAGGTCAGCCAACACACACATATTACTGGTATATGCAAAACACACAGGGAGATAATGCAAGGTAATCTTTTAATTTTTTGAGTGAGGAGAAAGCACCAGTGGCTGGGAGAGGGATCAGGTAAAAATGTATGCAAAAGTTGATGCTTGAGTTGTGTCTTGAAGGAATAAAGGATTATAATAAGTAGAGAGGAGGAGGAAATGCATTCTAGGTATGAGAGACAGCCAATGTGAAGGCACAGAGATGGGAAGAGTGTTCTATGTGAGGAACAACAAAAAGAACAGTATAGTAGGCAGTTAATAAAGGCTTGATTGATTAATCAGATATTTCCCCTGTTTTACAGGTAAGAGAATTTAGTCTCAGATCACTCTTAAACCTATGCATTAGGCTTAAATTTTATCATGTTTTCATCTAGTAGATCATACTTCCTGGGAAGACTGATTTTTTCCTTTGGGCCTTAATTAAAAGCTGGGTCTGGATTAAAATTCTTTCTTTTTTCTCTTCTCCTCCTCCTTATCTGAATTCTCTTCCTCCTTCATCTTCTCTTATCTTTTACCTTCCAGCTTTCCTCTCTCCTTCCTTTCTTCTTTCCTTTCTTCCTCTCTTCCTTATCTCTTTACTTCCTTCCTTTTTCACAAAGTCATGATTTTGATTTTCTATTCAATTAAATAGAAATCAAGCAAAGGGTAGAGCTATTGACTGAATGTGGCTTTTGTATAGGAGGTATGGAAGTAGTGTCCAAGGATTTTTTTGATTTAGGCCCCTGAGTTAAATGTGCTAAGGAAATGATGAGGCATCACTTGCAGTACTCTCCTTCCCTCCCCCCACCCCCACCCAACAAGATCTATGGGACTGTTTTGAACTCAGTCCTATTCTTGGGAAGAAGAAAACTCATTCCAGCTCTCAGATAGGCTCCATCTGAGAATATCTAGTTTATTGAAATTGTCCTGAGGCTTTGATAACTTCAAATTGCTTTGTTGACTTTGATTTCCTTGTCTTTTGTAACTGAATAGATTTGACAAATTTCACATTAGGCTCTGTCTACCTGTCTTCTGCTGGGAGAAATTTCACTAATAATGTGTGCTACAGGTTGCCCTGTTTTTTAAACGTAAGTCTAAATTACTTCATTAAAACATATATCTTTGTTGAATGAATCCAAAATGCTTTGACACAAAAATGGCTGCATCCTTAAGTCATGTGCTTGCCCTTCCCTCCCTTGGCGTAACTTGTTGACAGTAGATGATGTAATTTTCATGTATTGTATGGAGAAGCAGAGTAGCATGAAATTTAATTGAATAGCAAAACATGTCTTAGGTTTCCCTGCGCATATTGGACTTCCATTAATTGAATAGAATAGAATTGGATTTGTCTTCTGAATTGGATTGATATTGAAGTTAAAATTTGGGAAATTTTAATATGACTTTCTAATAATATACAATTTCAGGGGCTACTTTATGAGTTGTCAGAGGGAAGGAGGGAGAGAGAGAGGGAGAGAGGGAGAGAGAGAGAGAGAGAGAGAGAGAGAGAGAGAGTTGAATCTGCAGTGATGAAATGAGTGGGTGGAGCAAGTGATGAGAAACAAATGATTCCAATTACTCTTGAGTTGTCTGCGCTTTTGCTGTCTGATCCTGTTACTTTGTGAAGTATGCAGCTGATTGGTGTTTGGGATATTGATGATATTGATGATGATATCAGTAAACAGGCATGTCAAACCTTTCCAGAAAAATACCCATCAGCTTTAGGGAGATTACTATGGCATCTCTTCCACTCTAAGTATTTGAAAAATGCAATTTATTATTTCTACACCTTGTTTCTACATCATTTTGGATACAACAGCAATAGTAGCTCATTTTCAGTGTTTTCATGATTGGAAAACATTTTGTATACTGTAGCAGCAAGCACCCCAGCATACACAGGATGACCTGCTGCACAGGTTCTTAGAGCTGCTTTCCTAAGAGGAAAGCAACTTTTGAGTGGTCAACAATCTTCTTTAATTACATTCACCAATAGAGAAAATAGAAGTAGAGAAATAAAGACCAACAGACAGAGCTTCTAACTGTCTGATTGTAAGCAATACATACATCAGAGATCAACAGATAGATCTGTCTGACCATTATATACATACATAGTTACCAGAAAGGAAAATATCGACATCTGAGTTTTCAAAGGGAGGAACATGGTTACCTAGAGTCTCAACTGGCACATGAACCTTCTTCCAAAGAAGCACCCAAAGCAAAATGTCACCTCAGAATAGTGTACATACACACACACACATATACACACACACATATATATGTATACACACATATATGTATATACATACATGCATACACACATATACATATATATATATATATACACACACACATTTTTCAGAGCCAGAAGGTTATCATAACCCTCATGATCCAGTGCCTCATCACAAATTACCAAAAGTTCCCCTTAATGGCCTCCAGGTGAGGCTTATTAATGGCTTGAGAAGATCTTTAACTCTTACATAATAAACCTCCCCTGATCAAGCAACTCTCATTAACATTACACGCAAATGAACTTATTTGAGCCTTCCAGCAATCCTGTGATGTAGGTATTATTAATCATTCCTTTATACTGATAGTGAAACCAAGGTTAAAAGAGCTTAAGTGACATTCCTAGGATCAAGCAAATAGGAAGTGTCATATGTAGAGTTTGAAATCAGGTCTTCTTCGTGTCAAATCTGTCAATTCTATCCACTTGCTCTTCTCAGATAGCTTCCTCTTATCTCTCCCAACCCTAAACAAAGAAAAGTATTTAAGTAAAAATAACAGATATAGTGATGGAGTTTGACAATGATCCATAGCATCACTGCAGACTTGAGGTACTTATGTGCCTGAACCCACAGGGACTGGGGAACTTGCTCTTCCCTATCCTCTACCTAGACAAAAATTTAGACAGAATTTGATAACTTGGCCTCTGGAAAGAGCATACTTTTTTTTTCCTGACACCCACTGACTTGTTAAATCCCTACCCCAGCTATTCTGTGGTTGATTTTAATTAAAGTCTATCATAATAAGCTCATAAGTCTGGGGGTTAGTTTGAAAGGAGTGAACAATTACTCTTTTCTACTATGAGAATGTATTAGAGTATGGGACAGATAATTTATTCCTACTAATAAAAGTGTTAAGTATACAATAATGTGCAGGAATTAACAGAACCTTATAATTAAAACAGAATTCAGTAATATACTCCCTGTTAAAATCTATTGGGAGGTTAATATTTCAACTTTATCAGAATATGAAATGGGTTTCAGGATTTCAGTTTAGGATTTTTACTTTTCACCTTGGATCTGTACTATTACTGCAATTTAAACCAGACTTTATCTGAAATTAATTCTCAGTCCCTTTCATGATCAGTTTCTTTTATATCATCTGCTGCCACAACCAGCCACTTCAGTGGATACCACTGACACCAAATTCATAGACTTCTGGACTTTTTGAACTCATAAAATTGTTTTCAAACCTGAACGTATCCACTTAATTACGAAAGGAAACCCAAAAGAGGGAAAAGGCTGTCAGAGGACACAGTGCTAGCTCATTTAGTTGAATCCTTACTCCCACAAAGGGATTCGCAGCAGTGAGGTCACCATGATGACAGCATGAAGAAGGATCTACCTTTCCCCAATTCTCACTGGAATCTTGCTACCTGGAAATTTGTAGCTGAGAAGGCAGCAGTCAGAACAGAAGCAAGAGGTGAATGGGTGATCCATCCCTTTCAATCATCTCCTGAGTCATGAACTCCTTCAGTTCAGTAGCTAGTTAGGGGATAATTCATTATCTCAATTTTGAGCTCTCTATCCCTGACTTATACATGATTGGAAACCAGTCCCCAAACTGCTATGTAGTTCTGGGCACAAATAGGGCTTTGTACAGCCTGAGTTACTGAAAAAATGGATCAAAAGACTTGAGGGATCTTGGAGGCCAACTTTCTATAGTCCAGCTTTCTCATTTTATGGATGAGGAAACTGAGACCTATGGAGCTTTAGTGCCTTGTCTAAGACTGTTCTCATAGAACCCTCTCCTGTCCTTTAGCCTTTGGATGTGTTTTATTATCCGTTCTCCCAGGCCATTAATGGTTTTGATTACTCAGAATTTGGTTTTCTTTCAGTGATCCTTTCTTTTAAAATGAAAGTATTTTGCTTATGTTATTTTTTGATTCTTATTTCACTCTCCACAAGTTCATATAAATCTTCACGTTTCCCAGGATTACTCATATTATCATTTCTCCTTGCACAATAAAATTCTGTTATATTTGTAAAGCAGAACTTGTTCAGATATTCCTAAATTAATGAATACCCTTTTGTTTCTAGTTCTTTGAAAAGTGATTCTTTAAATATTTGCTATTTGCCAATTGGACCTTTCTTTCTTTCTCTAATCTCCTTACACACACACACACACACACACACACACACACACATATGCATATATATGTATATACACATATGTATATATTCCAAAGAGTATGAATAATTTAATCCATTCTATTACAAAATGCAACATTCTTTTTTAGAGCAGCCATATGAAGTTCTGCCCCAAGCACATTATTATACATGTCTTCCTTGAGGTCCTATAGCATCAAGTATTTTAGTCTTTTTATCTCCTTTGCCAATTTGAAGGCTAGGAACTAAAACCTCCAAGCTGAGTCAATTCACATTTCTCTTATATTATTAGCTTAGAGTATGCTTTTATTATTCTCTAATGGTATCTCATTTGACTCTTGAAAAAATTTGCTCATAGCCTTTAGACTGTGAACTCCTTGAAGGCAGGGTTTTTTTTCTTTTATGTATGGCTCTTAGCACAGTGTTTTGCACATAGTAGGCACTTAATAAATTTAGTTGAGTGCTTGCTTTATCTGTTGGAGAATATAGCTCTTGGTCTGGTATATTTGATCAATTCCTTATATATTTCAGGTATCATATTTTTATCAGTTCATTTGATGGAAGAATTTTTTCATTCAATAATTTATTATTTGATGTGTGTCGGTATTGCACGTAGAAAATATTTTTTATGTAGTTGAAATTATCTATTTTGTTTTTTATGATCATCTCTATCTGATCTGACAAAGAAGTTTTCCTCAATAGTTTTGGAAGATTACTTCTTCTTTCTTTTAGTTTTTAAATGACACAAACTTTTATATTCAAGTCACATATCTATTTCAAGTTTATTATACTTTGCACATTTTTTTAAATAATGCCTGTGATTTCATTGGTGTGGGTAGTTTCCAGTGAAGAAATTCTTCTGTCAATGCAGATTGGCACCTTCTCTACAATTTATAGTTTTAGATAGTTGCCAGGGAGCACTGAAAAAATAAGGAACATAAGGTCACGTAGCCTGTATGTCAGATGTGAGACTTGAATCCAAATCTTCCTGTCTCATAGGCTTTATCTATATCTATTGCTGTTGTGGAGTCATTTCAGTCATGTCCGACTCTCCATGACACTATTTGGAGTTTTCTTTGCAGAGAGTTGTAGTGGTTTGTCATTTCCTTCTCCAGCTCATTTTATAGATGAGGTAACTGGGGCAAACAGGGTAAAGTGACTTGCCCAGGGTCACACAGCTAGCGAGTCTCTGAGACTGGATTTGAATTCAAGTCTTTTTGACTCCATGACTGGCACTCTATCCACTATACCACCTAGCTGCCCTGTCTATATGCATTATATCACACTTTCTCATAGAGCTTTTTCATGCATTATTGTTGATTGATCATTGAAATACATGATACTGCTGATAATAATTTTTGCCAAATAGCCTTCTAGATTCCCCAGATATTCTTGTCATATACAGTCCTCCCATTATGTTATTAGGATTATTAAATAAAAGGCTAATGTTTTTTTTTTTTTTGTTCTTGTTTTACTGAGTCTCTCTATCTCATTTAGTCTGGAAGTGCAATGGCCATTTATTGGACAAATCCAGTGCTTATTGATAAGCACAGAAACTTTGATATATTAAATTTCTTACCTGGGCCAGTTTGCCTTTTCTTAGATAGCTTGGTGCTGCCCTCCCCCTCTCCAGGGCTCACTATGTTCATGTCAGACTAACAATAGGAACTAATCGACTTAGTATACTGCAGCTCAGAACTCCTGAGCTCAAGTGATACACCAGTCTCTCCCTTCCCTAATGGCAGGGATTATAGGCATGTGTCATCAAGCTCAGGCTGTTTTCAAAATTTCTAGTTTTTACTCATATAGTCTGTTTCTTTGACTTTTTTATTTCTTAACCAATATAATAAAATTCTGAAAGTATTTAAACTATATAGTTTAAAATCTGCTGTTTCTGTCTATGCTTCATTCCTATTTTTTCACATTTTCACTTGAGTGTAGACTTTTTGTTCTTTTAATGAATTTTATAATGATACGTTTAGCTCTTTAAAGTATTTCCTGAATAATTTGGTATGTCATTAAACCTGTAAATCAATTTGTGTTGTAGCATCCTTCAAATTATATTAACATTACCTGACCATGGACACTGAATATTTTTTTCATTTTTTCATCTTTCTTCCTATAAAATATTTTTATAGCTATAATAAAATACAACTATATGTAGACCCAGGGGGAACTAGTTATATACTGTGTGTAAATTTCTACTGTCACTGATACTGGTTTATTTCCTCACAAAGTTTCTCTCTGGGTTCTTATATTAGTGTGGAAGCAAGAATATGTTCAGAGATTACTAAAATTCTAAATATTCTCTCCTCTCTCTAATTGGCTTACTCTTATGTCATCCTGGGCTGAAGAAAATCCTCTCCTTTTTGGATTAGCTTCTCTACTGTTGTCCTTGAACAATGCATTCATTGTCTGAAGTGATTATATATAGCATATTTTAAAAAGTAATTCTGAATAGCAAGCAAATATAAAGAAGGATCAAAATGCTGCATAGTCACCTATCAACCTGAAATAGAAATTGAATTTAGGATGGGATTAAGTTTTTCCTTTCCCCCACTGCATTCCAATCTGATCCCTAATCAGATGAGCAACTGGGAGGAAAATGTTTGGATAGGGAAAGCTGTAGGAGAGTATTTCAGGCAGCATCATATGGTAACAGGAAAATGACATAGTCTATATGGACTGAACTATAACTGTCTCACTAACCTTTATGTATTCTCTATTCCTGTACACCTTTGTCAGCCCATCTTGTTGTGTCTCTACACCTCCAAGGACACGCTGTGCCATAAAATATTTCCCCTCTTCACCTAACTTACTTGATGATAAGAGATCCAAATCCTTGGAAACTTGAGAAGTTCTGAGTAATGCCTGAATACCAGCATTCTCAACCCTCCAAATCTCCATAATGACTGTGAAGGAAGGATTATATATGTAAAGTAAATACATTCCCCTCCTCCCCAGGGGACAGCACTAACACTAAAAACTGAGAGGAACAAGAAAGTCTTCAAATAAGAGGAGGTGGCATGTGGGCTGAACCTTGAAAAGAAATAAGAATTTCAAGGATTAGAGAAGAGGAGAGGGAGCATTGAAAGCATGATAAAGTCTTTACAAAGAAACAATGGGGAGATGAATTACCTTGTGGGAGAAATAGCAAATTTGAATGCATGATAGGGTATTTGAGAAGGAGTTATGTGAGATCAATCTGTAAAGATAGGTTAGAAGCACATTGGGAATGATTTTAAGCAGGGGAATTTAGTCAACAATTATTTTTTAAACACCCACTGTGTACTAAACATGATGGTAGGTGTAGACAATAGTTAAGCAGTTTCTGCTCTCGAGGAACTTACAGTCTAATTGGGGAGACAATATGTCCATAGGTATATGAGAGCTAGCTAGATATGTGAGTACGTATGTATGTATATGTGCATGTGTGTGTACATGTGTATGTACATGTGTGTGCATGTGTGTTGTTCAGTCATTATCAGTTCTGCTTTGGTGTTTGCTTTACAAAATATTGTAGTGATTTGCAATTTCTTCCTCTGGCTCATTTTGCCACTGAGGAAACTGCAGCAAACAGGATTAATTGACTACCTCAAAGTCATACAGCTAGTAAGTATCTAAAACCATATTTGAACCCAGGAAGATGAATTTTCGTGACTCCAAGTCTAGCACTCTATTATGCCACCTAGCTGCCCTTATCTATATCCATGTACCCATATGTGTGGACACATGTATTATATGTGCACATATAATACATGTATACATAAATGGTGTAAATGTATATAATATGTAAGTATCATGCATATATCTGTACACATCATACAATGTTATTTTGAGGAGAGGGAATAGCAATAGGAAGGATAAGGGAAAACATCATGAAGAAAGTGACATGAGCTTTGTGTTGAAGGAAATTAGAGATTCTGAAAGATGGAAGTTAGGAAAAGGTACATTCCAGGTATGGGGGCATTCTGAAAGGTTTTAGAAGATGTATATCTTCTATATACTATTACTCACATTTAATAGTAAGAAACCCAGTTTGACTGGATCCTAGAGCATATAGTAGGGAGTAATGTGTAGTAAAGATGGAAAGGTAGGTTGAGGAAAGGTTGTAAAAGGCCTTTAAAATTAAAGAGATCCTATTTTCTTTAGAATTAACAGGAAGATACTGAAACTTTTGAGTCAGGAACTTACATAGTTGATTCTGTGCTTTAGAAATATCAGTTTTGCAGCTGTGTAGATGATTTTAATGCTTGAATCCACAGACAATAAACTTAAATTTTTGCTCTCAGAACTACTTTTTACTCTTAAACTTAAGAATTCCAGAAAGCTTTTGTTTATGTGAGTTATATCTGTTGATATTTAGCATATTTGAAATTGAAACCAATACAATTTTTAAAATACTCATTTATTCTTTTAAAATAATAACAAACCCATTATTTGTTAACATAAACATTTTAATGAAAAATAATTATACTTCCCAAGACAAAAAAAATAGAGCAAAGAAGGATATTGCTTCCACATTTTTGTAAATCTCTTTAATATTTGACTTTATGGAAGAAACCTGGATTCTAATAAATGCTTCTGTATTTAAGATGTTATTTTTGTTGAAGTATATGAAAAAAATCTGGAGACTTCAAGAAGCGGACTGAGTAAGCAGTAAACCTCTCTCAGTCTTCCCTGTTGACCTCTAAATACCCAGAAAATATTACCCCAGGAAAAATCCAGGAATAGCAGAGCCAGCAGAAAGACAGGGTGAAGCAGTTTTTTTAGCTAAGGAAACTTGAAAGTGTAATGCAAAGGTCCCTCTTGCTCTGGTGGAAGAGGAGCAAAACAGGATGGGAGGTGTACCAGCAAACCAGCAGCAAACCACACCTCAGAAAACCAGCAGGATATTCTGAGCCCCAGGGTGCTGTAGCTGGCAAGTGTCACATCAGGATCCCTGTTTGCCATGGCACAACCAGAGGAACTGGCACACTCCAACTCAAAGAACCATCACATATTATGGTGGGCAGGTGTCCTCCAATAGTTGAACCTCCCCATGCTTCAGCATAGTCCTGGTGAGTAGGCATCCTTTTGTGGCCAGTCTCTACCTGCTTCAGTGTAGCCCCAGGGTAGTGCAGAGAAACCCCACCTGGTCTCAGCACACAGTAGCCACCACTACTAGGTAGCTGCACACCAGGTAAGCTACAAGACCCCTACAAGACCTGCTAGCATCTGAGGTCTCAGCACACAAAGTCAGTGACCAGGTTCCTGGCCCCCCAAACAAGAAGTTTTGGATAGTGCTGTCCTGTGCTCCATCAGGAGAGCTCAACTTTAAAAGCCATGAAATAAAGAAAGAAGATAAAAAATCAGAAACTGGCAGTGAGAATAGACTCTTTCCATGGAGACAAGGAAGATAAAAACACAAATTTGGAAGAGGAGAACATTGCTAATATTATTACCTCCAAAACCTCAAAAGGGAATATGAACTGGTCTCAAGCTCAAAAAGCCTTCTTGGAAGAGTTCAAGAAAAAAATTTCAAAGTCAAAGAAGAGAGGTGGAAGGAAAATTGAGAAAAGAAATGGGAGGTGTGCAAGAGAGAGTCAATAGACTGGAAAAGGAAGGACAAAAATTGACAGAAAACAATTCCTTAAAAAGTACAATTCAACAAATGGGAAAAAAGTCCACTTAAGAAAACCACTCCTTAAAAAGCAGAATTGGCCAGATAGAAAAAGAAGCACAAAAACTCACTGGAGAGAAGTACTCCTTAAAAAGTAGAATAGGCCAAATGGAAAAGGAGGTACAAAAACTAACTGAGAAAAATAATTAATTAAAAATTATAATTGGCTAAATGGAAGATAATGGTTCTATGAAACACCAAGAATCAGTCAAATAAAATCAAGAGAATGGAAAACTAGAAATGTAAAATTCTTCAATACCTCAAATACACATCAAAATTGAGTATAATATTTTAGGAGAGCAGATGGACATTCAATGAAATAGAGGAATTCCAAACCTTCCAGATGAAAAAAAGTAGAGCTCAGCAGAAAATTTGATCTTCAAATATAAGACTTAAGAGAGGCATAAAACGGTAAACAGGAAAGAAAAACCCCCAACATGTTATTCAATAAGGTCAAACACTTTACATCCTTACATGGGAAGATGATACTTGTAATGCTTGAGAACTGTAGCTTTATTATGATATTTAGAAAGGGGTATACATAGACAGAGGGTGTGAGAATAAGTTGACTTTGACGTGATGATAAATTATCTTATTAAGAAGTGAAAAGAGATTGTCTTGGGAGAAGAGGAAAGGAGGAGTGAGAAAAGGGTAAAATACATCACATGAAGAGGAACAAAGACCTATTTCGGTAGAGGGAAAGAAAAGAGGGAGATGAGCATTGTTTGAACTTTACTCTCAGCATATTTGCTTCAAACAGAGACTAACATACTCAGATATAGAAATCTAACTTACACTATAGCAAGTAGGAGGGTAAAGGGGAAAGAAAAGGGAGGGAGTGGATAGAAGGGAGGAAAGAAGGAGTAATGGAAAAGGAAAAGAAAGAGGAGGGGGCTGATAGAAGGGAGGGCAAATTGTATGAGGTATGGTAAAAAACAAAACACTAGGGAGGAGGGAAAGGGAGAAAAAGAGGAAAAGACATAAATGAGAGGAAACTGGATGGAGAGAAAGACACAGATAGTAATCATAACTGTGAATGTGAAGGGAATGTATTCCTCCATAAAACAGAAATGGATCACAGAATGGATTAAAAACCATAATCCTACAATATGTTGCTTACAAGAAATACATCTGAAGTAGAGGGATACACACAGAGTAAAGGTAAAAGGCTGGAGTAGAATATATTATGATTCACTAAAATTTAAGAAAAAGCAGGAGTAGCAATCCTGATCTCAGACAAAGCAAAAACAAAAACAGATCTAATTAAAAGAGATTAGGAAGAAAATTACATCCTGCTAAAACGCACTGTAGACAATGAAGTAATATCATTACTAAACATATATATACCAAATGGTATAGCATCCAAATTCTTAGAGGAGAAGTTAAGGGAGTTACGGGAAGAAATTGACAGCAAAACTCTACTGGTGGTGGACCTCAATGTCCCACTCTGAGAAGTAGATAAATCTAACCACAAAAAAAGAAAGAAGTAAAAGAGGTGAAAATAATTTTAGAACAGTTAGATATGGTTGACCTCTGGGGAAAATTGAATGGGGATAGAAAGGAATATACATGGCACTTACACAAACAATTTATCATATATTATGTCATTAAAAACCTCACAGTTAAATGGAGAAATATTAAATATATATTAAATGAATCCCTTTCAGATAATGAAGCAATAAAAATTACATGTAACACAGGACCATGGAAAGATAGACTAAAAATTAATTGGAAACTATATAATCTAATCTTAAAGAATGAGTAGGTAAAACAACAAATTGTAGAAACAATAACTTTTTCTAAGAGAATTACAATAATGAGACAACATACCAAAACTTAAGGGATGCAGCCAAAATGGTTCTTAGAAGAAAATTTATGTCTCTAAATCCTTACATGAATAAAAAAGAGAAAGAGGTCATCAATGAATTGATCATGCAACTAAAAAAGTTAGAAAAAGAGCAAATTAAAAATTCCCAATTAAATATCAAATCAGAATGTCTGAAAACCAAAGGAAAGATTAATAAAAATCAAAATTAAAAAAAAAAACTATTGAACAAATAAATAAAACCAAGAGCTGGTTTTATGAAAAAACCCAATAAAATAGATAAATTTTTGGTTAATTTGATAAAAAGAAGACAGAAGAAAACTAAATTACTAGTGTCAAAAATGGAAAGGGTGAATTCCCTACAAATGAGAACAAAAAAACAATAAATTTGATGGAATAATATTTACAGAAATATAAATTACTCAGATTAATCAAAGAATAAATAAAACACTTAGCCCTATTACAGTAAAATAAGTTGAACAAGTGTATCCATCAGCACCCCAACACACACAAGGTGGGCAACTGCCACAGGTTCTTAAATCTGCATTTATAAAAGGAAAGACAACTTTTGAGGGTTAACAATCACTTTAATTACATTCAACATATAGGTACCGACAGACAGGCCTCCAATTGTCTGACCATTACATACATTACATACCATTACAGCTACCAGAGAGGGAAGCACCACCATCTATGTTTTCATAGCTGGGGGCTGCTTAGTGGCTTCCCAGAGTCTCATCTGTCACATAAACCTTCTTCCAAAACTAAGGCCCAAAACAAAACCTCCCCTCAGAGTATATATACTCTTTTCAGAGCCAGAGGGCATGACCCCTCATGACCCAGTGCCTCATTAGCAATGGACAAAATGTGTGGGCCTCCATAGGAAACAAGCCCTTCCCTAATCAAGCCTCCCTTGATAGGAGATCTGAGGCCTATCAATGGGTGGGGAAGATTTTTAACTCCTATTGCAACAATCCATAAATGAACTCCCTAAAATAAATTCTGCTGGGACAGATGGATTTGCAAGTGAATTCTATCAAACATTTAAAGAACAATTAATTCCAATACTATATACATTATTTGGGAAAATAGGTGACAGAGTGCTATCAAATTCTTTTCATGATACAAATATGGTGCTGATATCTAAAACTGGAAGAGTGAAAACAGAGAAAGAAAATAATGGATCTATTTCCCTAATGGATATAGAATCAAAAAATTTAAATAAAATATTAGCAAAGAGATTGCAGCAATTTATCATGAGGATAATACACTATGGCCAGGCAAGATTTATACCAGGAATGCAGGGCTGCTTCAATATTAGGAAAACTATTAGCATAATTGACAATATCAACAATGAAACTAACAGAAATCATATGATTATTTTAAGAGATGAATGAAAAAGCTTTTTTTCCAAAATACATTCACTCCCATTAATAACACAAGACAACAAAGGAATAAATGAAGTCTTCCTAAAAATGATAAGTATCATCTATCTAAAACTATCTAGAAGCATTATATGTAATGGGGATAAGCTAGAAGCATTTCCAATAAGATCAGGGGTGAAACAAGGATTTCCATTATCACCACTACTATTCAGTACTGTACTAGAAATGTTAGCCTTAGCAAGAAAAGAAGAGAAAGAAATTAAAGGAATTAGAATAGGCAAAGAAGAAATAAAACTATCACTCTTCACAGATGATATGATGGTATACTTAGAGAATCCCAGAGAATCAAGTGAAAAACTACTTGAAATAATAAACAACTTTAGCAGAGTTGTAGGATATAAAGAAAACCTACATAAATCATCAGCATTTCCATATATTACCAAGAAAGCCAAACAGGAAGAGATAGAAAGAGAAACTCCACCTAATGTTGCTGTAGACATTATAAAATAATTGGGACTCTACCTGCCAAGACAAACCCAGAAACTATATAAACACAATTACAAAATACTTTTCATACAAATAAAGTCAGATCTGAATAATTGGAAAAATATCAGTTGCTCATGGGTAGGGTGATCTAATACAAAAAATGACAATTCTACCTAAATTATTTCTTATTTAGTGCCATACCAATCAAATTATCAAAATCATTTTATAGAGCTAGAAAAAATAACAAAATTCATCTAGAAGAACAAAAGGTCCAGTATATCAAGGCAATTAAGGAAAAGAAATACAACACAAGTTGGCCTATCCATACCAGATCTTAAATTGTATTACAAAGAAGCAATCATCAAAACTACTTGGTACTGGCTAAGGAGTAGAGTGGTGGATCAGTGGAATAGTTAGGTGCACAAGACACAGTAGTTAATGATAACGGTAATCTTGTGTTTGATAAACCCAAAGACTCCAGTTTCTGGGATAAGAATTCACTATTTAACAAGAACTTCTTGGAAAACTGGAAAATAGTATGACAGAAATGTCATAGATCAACATCTCACATCCAATACTAAGATTAAGTCAAAATGGGTACTTGATTTAGATATAAAGACTGATACTGCAAGCAAACCAGGAGAGCAAGGAATAGTTTACCTGTCAGATTTATGGAGAAAAGAGGAATTTATGAGCAAACAAGAATTAGAGAACATTGTGAAATACAAAATGGATATCTTTGATTACATTAAATTGAACAGGTTTTTCACAGACAGTTTTTCAATGCAACCAAGATTAGAAGGGAAGCAGAAAGCTGGGAAACAATTCTTACAGCCAGTGCCTCTGATAAACACCTCATTTCTAAAATATAGAAATACTAAATTTATAAGGATGGCTATCATTCCCCAATTAATATATGGTCAAAGTATATGAACAAGCAGTTTTAGATGAAGAAATTAAAACTATCTATAGTCATATGACATATGCTCTAACTCACTATTGATTAGAGCAATGCAAATCAAAATGACTGAAGTACCACATCACACATATAAGATTGTCTAATATGACAAAACAGGAAAATAATAAATGTTGGCAGAAGATGTGGGAAAATTGAAACATTAATGCATTGTTGGTAGAGTTGTAAATTGATTCAACCATTCTGGAAAGCAATTTGGAACTATGCCCAAAGGGTTTTACAACTATGCATACCCTTTGACCCAGCAATGCCACTTCTAGGGCTGTATCCCAAAGAAATCATAATAATACAAAAAAGACCCACATGTACAAAAATATAGCAATTCTTTTTGTGGTGGCAAAGAATTGAAAACTGAGGTGATGCCCATCAAGTGGGGAATGGTTGAACAAGTTGTGATTCTTCCATAAGAAATGATGAACAGGTGGATTTCAAAAAAGCCTGTAAAGTCTTACATGAACTGATGCTGAGTGAAGTGATCAGAACCAGTGATCAGAACAGTTACGGCCATAATGTGTGATAACTAATTTTGATAGACTTTTCTCTTCTCTGCAATGCAAGAATGTAAGACAGCTCCAAGACTTATGATGAAAAATGCTATCCAAATCCAGATAAAAGAACTATGGATTCTGAATGCTGATTGAAGCATATCATTTGCGCTCTCTCTCTCTCTCTCTCTCTCTCTCTCTCTCTCTCTCTCTCTCTCTCTCTCTCTCTCTGTCTTTCCTCTGTCTGTTGTTTATTCCTTCTCATGGTTCTCCTATTGGTTCTTATTCTTCTTTACAACATTACTAATGTGAAAATAGATTTCATATGAATATATATGGGGTACCTCTATCAGATTGAACACTATCTTAGGGAGGGGGAGGGAGAGGGAGAAAAGAGGAGAAAATTTAGAGCTCCAAACCTTATTAAAATGAATGTTGAAAACTAAAAATACATTAATTAATTAATTAAAACACAAAATGGCAAGCAAGCAGAATGATTTCAGAAAAGTTTAGGAAGTCTTATTAGAACTGATACAATATAAAATGAACTGATCAGGAGAACATTGTACATAGTAATAGCAATATCATAAAGATGATCAACTGTGAAAAACTTTGTTACTCTGATCAAGGCTATGATCCAAGACTATTGTAAAGAACCAATCATAGAAAATACTATCTCCCTCTAGAGAGAAAACTGATGAACTCTGAATCCTTCCTCTCTCTCTCTCTCTCTCTCTCTCTCTCTCTCTCTCTCTCTCTCTCTCTCTCTCTCTCTCTCTCTCTCTCTGTCCTTTTGCAACATGGCTAGTATGGAAAATTCTTTGCACTACTTCTCATGTATAATCAATATCATATTGCCTGCCTTCTCAAGAGATGGGAATTAGGGATTTGAGTTTGAAACTCAAAATTAAAAAAAAAATGAATGTTAAATTTTTAAATGTAATTGATAGGTTTTTAACATATTAAATAAAATGTATTTTAAAAAGCAAAACATACAAAAAGAGAAATCTGAACTTACACAGATATGTAGTTGTTAAATAGAGAAATATTTTAATAGGCAAATAACGAATGTATAGTAATATTGATCTAAATGGTTTCTTTCCAAAGGGGTCTCTGAGTCTCCCAGAATTCTGCGGACCATACAGTGAGAACTTCTTGAGTAGGGAGAGAGGAGAAACTGGAAGTATGGAAACCAATAAGGAGACAATTGCAATAGTCTAGGAGAGAGACGATGAAGGCTTGAACTGTTAGTAGTGAGAAGACAAATACAGAAGATACTGTGGAGTTAGAATCAATAAGAATTGGCAACCAATTGGCTATATAGGATGAAGGAGAATATAATATAGGAGGATGATTCCAAGGTCCTAAATGATGCTGGTGCCCTCAATAAACAGAGAATGAGCTCTGTTTGTGTTTCAGTCAGTCTGTTCTTGATATTTCGCATGAACAAGAGTAGGAGGTGAAGGGAATCTAAGAATCCAGGGTGATTCTATTGAACTCTTGCTGACTAGCCAGCTAAGAAAGCCAGGTTCCCTTAGTTCTACAAGTCCTAGGACACAATGTGTCCAGGTCTTCAGATTATAAATGGATGCAAAAGACAGTTGAGTGAAAATCAGGTTAAGCCCCTACTGAAATCCAGAGTCCACCAATGTTCATCTAATTGCCTTAATTAGGTGTCTGTGAGAATCTGTTTTTGTGGGCACACAGCCATGATGGCTTCTCCATTTCAGTAAGGCAAATTGGCTGAAGAAAAAATGCACTAAAATTGGTTATTTTTCTGCCAGGTAGATAGCAAAATGACAGCAGTTGTTTGGCTGAGTTCCTTTTAATCTTTGAAAAGCCAGAATTCAGCCCAACTTGTTTATGTGATTAGAATCAGCTGTTGAGTCATGCCTCTCTGCTGTGAGCAGGTGTTTATGTAGTCTAAGGAGGCCTGTGATAATACGGAGAATGCCACAAAGAGCAGAGAGAGCAGGGTGGCCTTGGTAAACAGGTTCCTTCCATTACAGCAGAGTGCTGGCAATGTAAAATTCCTCTAATTATCAAGAAATGTTCCTGTTAGCAGGCATTTAACAAATGTTTGATAATTGCTAAATGTGGTCATGGCCGCTTGAAATAGGGGCTGGAAAGAACTTCTATAGACCACTAAGTTTTCTTAAATTTCATCTTATTTTTCATTGATGTCTTTTGTTTTCATATCATATCCTTTTTCTGAATTTATTTTCCTCTCCACCATCCCCAGTAAGACAGACTTTAGTTAAGAAGGGAAAAAATGTAGTTCAGCAAGATTGCCCAATACGTAGCCTGTGTCTGAAACTATATACAATAATTTTCTCCCCATAGTCCCCTATCTCTGCAATGAAGGAAAGCAGGTGCATTTTCTTTCCCTTTTAAGTGATCCATTACTTCTCCTTTTCTTTTTTCTTCTTTTTTCTTCTTCTTCTTCTTTGATTCATATGAACACACAGTCATTAAAATACAAACCAATTTAGCAATAAAAATAAGCTTGAGAGATAAATTATACATTTAAAGGAGTCAATATTTTAAGTGTTATCCTCATTTTATAAATGAGAAAATTGAGGCTTAGTTGATAATCCATGTCTCCCCGCTTGGGAAGGGATAAAGCAGGTTATAGTGATGACATGAGTTTCAATCCTACCTCTGACTCTTGTCTATGTTGTGACCTTGGACAAGTCAATCAACCTTTCTGAGATTGAGTTTTCTCATTTGTCAAATGAAAATAACAGTATTTGAAATATTTACCTGCCAGAGTTGTGATAAAATTGCTTTGCAAACCTTAAAAATCTACTGAATTTTGAATTATTTTTTTCTTAGTAGTATAGCTGCAATTGGAATCCTTATATTGGAACCCCTCAGCCAGGTTTCCCTCCCCTCCCCCAGAATATGATGTTGCCTCTATCTAAAAAGTTGAATGTCCTTGGAGCATAATTGAGTTGTTGAAGGTGCTAGAGGTTGGTGCTATTATTATGTCTATTACATAGTTGAGAAAACTGAGGCAAACAGAGGTTAAGTGACTTGCTCAGGGTCATAGAACCAGTGAGAATTTGAGGCTGGATTTGAATTTAGGTTTAGTGCTCCATCTAGGTAGGAGAGGCAATAACTAAGGACAGTACAAAACTATATAGATACACACATATGTTTCGCATACATGTGTACAAATGTATATGTAAATACACATAAAGTAGATGGAAAATAATCTTAGAAAGTTTGAGGAGGTGGGGAAAAGTTCACTTGCAGAAAGAAATGTTTGAGCTGAGTCTTGAAGCAAGCCAGGAACTGTATGGGGAATAGTTGGTCTTCTTTGCAGGTAGCAAGGAGGGATTGTGCCAATCACTTCTGAATCAGAGATTAGTGCTTTTGAGATATCACCTGTATTCAAAGTCTCAGAGTACTTGGAAACTGAGTCATAAGTTGTTGCCTCAACTCCAGAAGCAACTGTCCATGGATATGAGAGTTATGTACAATAGGATGACGAGCTGAAAATCAGGTTTTTAAACTTGCCTCTTCTACTCATTAGCTCTGAGAGACCTTGGACAACTCCCTGGCACAGTGTAAGCACTTAATAAATGATTATTTATTTATTGATCGTTACATTACATTGCCTCATATCAACAGCCAATTACTTTTAAAGCCTAGAATAGAAGGTCCACATATAATGAGACTTGGAATGTACCTCTGTAGCTCAGATTACAGTGAACAGAGGGGCCCCAGTTAGGAGGAAATTGCTGAACATTTAACTTTCTCCTCCAGAGTCATTAGATTAAGTGGCTAGATATTCATTTTTCTTTCTTTCTTAGTTTCTTTCTTTCTTTTTCTCTTCTTTTTCTTTCTCTCTCTCCTTCCTTCCTTCCTTCCTTCCTTCCTTCCTTCCTTCCTTCCTTCCTTCCTTCCTTCCTTCCTTCCTTCCTTCCTTCCTTCCTTCCTTCTTTATTTCCTAAAACCTTAAACCCAGTTCAGTCTGATGCCCATAGATTGGACCACATTAGGTTCCTGCCCAAGCTCCACTTAATGACTTGTTTTTTGGACCCTCCTAGCTTAGAGTCAGTCTCAATGGTAAGTGTTTCTCTTTGGAACAGCAATGCTGAGGGTTTTGCCCTCCAACCTGGATTGTTTATTTTTTTTTTCTAATTAAAGGGGCCATCCCTTGACTACTTCTGAAAGAGACTCATTTGCCGAATAGATATTATCTCAATCTAAGTGATGACCTGGAAAGGCCTTAACCTAAAAGGGCCAGGGTCTCCCACTGCATCCTGGGCCATCTCCAGTTATCCTGATGAATATCTGGTCACTGGATCCAGATGGCTCTGGAGGAGAAAGTGAGGCTGGCAACCTTACACAACTTCCCCTCATTCAAATCAAAGTCAGTTGCAAATGATGTCATCATTTCCCTGATGTCATAGTCCTCTTCAAAAACAAAAGACGCACAACTAGATTTGGGACCAGTTGAAATTCAGGCTTTAACATTTATTAGCTGTATGATCGTGGGCAAATCAAAAACTCTGTGAGTTAAGTTTCTATTTTCTCAGTGTAAAATGGGTCCACTTGCACTATCTGCATCATGAGTTATTTTTAGGGAAACTACTTTGTAAACCAAGAAGGGCTTTATACATGTGAGTTACTAATTAAGCGATGAGCAAAAATATTGTGGCATAGTAAATAGAGTAAAGGACAGGATGATCTGGTTGCAAATTCTACCTCTGATAATTTCTAGATCTGACACCAAGCATGTGACTTCATTTCTCTCAACTTGTTTCATGAAGTTCATATTAATCTTCTTTTAAGTGTTGCTTTATAATTTATTCGTTTTCAATTTTCTGTAATCACTTCCATAAATCTTGGATTTTCTCCCCCTCTTTTCCTCCCTCTCTCCCCTCTCTCTCCCCAAACTGGTGTGCAATCTTATTTGGGTTCTACACATACATCTTATTAAATAAATTTTCATCTTAGTTATGCTGCATATAAGAAATAAAATGAATGAGAGAAACCATGAGAAAAACCAAACCCAAACAAAACATAATGCAGGAGAATATATTCTGCTTTATTCTGTGATCCAGTTGCATATTTCTTTCTCTGGATGTGGAAGGCATTTCACCTCAAGAGTCCATTGGGAATGTTTTAGGTCATTGCATTGTTGTGAAAGGCTAGGTCTACCAGAAAATTTCTTCACACACTTTTGTTGTTACTGTGTACAACGTTCTCCTGGTTCTGCTCCTTTCACTCAGCATCAGTTCATGTAAGTCCTTTCAGGCCTCTCTGAAGTCTTCCTGTTCATCATTTCTTGTAGCAAAATAGTATTGCATTACATTCATATGCCACAACTTGTTCAGTCATTCCCTAATTGATGAGTATCTCCATGATTTTCAGTTCTTGGCCATCACAAAGAGAGCTGCTATAAATATTTTTGTACATTTGGGACCCTTTCCAATTCTTTGATCTCTTTGGGATATAGTCCCAGAAGTGATTTTGCTGGGTCAAAGAGTATGCACATTTAGTAGCCCTTTGGGCATAGCTCCAAATTGCTTTCCAGAATGGTTCCATCAGCTCACGGCTCCACCAACAATGAATTAGTGTTCCAAATATCCCACATCTCCAAAATTTATCATCTTCCAGTTTTGCCACGTTAGCCAATCTGATTGGTGTGATGTGGTACCTCTGAGTTGTTTTGATTTGTATCTAATCAATAGTGATTTAGAGCATTTTTTCATATGATTATAGATAGTTTTAATTTCTTCCTCTGAAAACTATCTGTTCATATCCTTTGATGATTTATCAATTGGGGAATGACCTATAGTCTTGTATATTTGACTCAGTTCTCTATATGTTATGGAAATGAGGTGTTTATCACAGAAACTAGTTGTAAAAATTATTTCCCAGTTTTCTGCTCCTCTCTCAATCATGGTTGCGTTGGGTTTGTTTGGGCAAATACTTTCAATTTAATGTAATCAAAATAATCCATTTTGCACTTCATAATGTTCTCTATCTCTTCTTTGGTCAAAAATTTCTCCATTCTCCATGAATCTGACAAATACACTATTCCTTCCTCCACTAATTTATTTTAGTATCCATGTTTATACCTAGATCACATATTCATTTGGACTTTATTCTTCTGTACAGAATCAGGAATTGGCCTATGCCCAGTTTCTGCCACACTGTTATCCAGTTTTCCCAGCAGTGTTTTTCAAACACGGAGTTCTTATCCCAGACTCTGGGGTCCATGGGTTTATGGAACAACAGAATGCTATATTCATTGACTAGCATGTCTTGAGTACCTAACCTAACCCACTGCTCTACCCCTCTACTTCTTAGCCAGAACCAAGTGGTTTTGATGATTGCTGCTTTATGATACCATTTGAGATCTGGTAGGGCTAGACCAATTTCCTTAGCATTTCTTTTTATTAGTTCCCTTGACATTCTGAACCTTTTGTTTTTCCATTTGAATTTTGATATTACTTTTTCTAGCTCCAGAAAATAGTTATCTTGTAGTTTGATTGGTATGGCATTGAACAAGTAAATTAATTTAAGTAGAATTGTTATTTTTATTTTATTAGCTCATCCTACTCAAGAGTAACAGAGGTTTTTCCACTTACTTAGCTCTGACTTTATTTGTGAGGAAAATGCTTTGTAATTGTGTTTATATAATCCCTGCATTTGTTTTGGCATGTAGACTCCCAGATATTTTCTAGTATCTATTGTAGCTTAAAAGGGAATTTCTCTTTCTCTTTCTTGCTGTTGGACTTTGCTAATAATATACAGAAAGGCAAATGATTTGTGTGAGTTGATTTTGTGATCTGAAAATTTGCCAAAGTTGTTTATTATTTTCAGTAGTTTTTTACTTGATTTTCTGGGATTCTCTAAGTATACCATCTGCAAAGAGTGGTAACTTAGTTTCTTCTTTGTCTATTCTAATTTCTTCAATTTTTTCTTCTCTTATTTGTAAAGCTAACATTTCTAGTACCATATTGAATAATAGTGGATAATGAACATTCTTGTTTCACCCCTGATCTTATTGGAAATACATATAGCTTATCCTCGTTACATATAATGCTTGCTGATGGTTTTAGGTAGATACTGCTTATTATTTTATGTAAGGCTCCATTTATTCTTATGCTTTCCAGAATTTTTTAATGGGAATGGGTGTTGTATTTTGTTAAAAGCTTTTCCTTAATCTATTGAGATTACCACATGGTTTCTGTTAGTTTTGTTGTTGATATGATTGATAATGCTAATAGTTTTCCTGATATTGAACTAGTGCTACATTACTGGTATAAATCCTATGTAATCATAATGTATCATTCTCATTAAAAGTTACTGTATTCTTTTTGATAATATGTTATTTAAAATTTTTTCATTATATTCATTAGAGAAATTGGTCTATACTTTTCTTTCTCTGTTTGGGCTTTTCCTGGTTTAGGTATCAGAACCGTATTTGTATCATAAAAAGAATTTGTTATGACTCCTTCTTTGGCACTTTCCCCAAATAGTCTATATAGTAATGGAATTAACTGTTCTTTAAGTGTTTGACAGAATTCACTTGTAAAATCATCTGGCCCTGGAGATTAGTTTCCTAGGGAGTTAACTGATGGCTTATTCAATTTCTTTTTTTGAGATGGGGTTATTTCAGTATTCATTTTCCTCTCTTGTTAGTGTGGGCACTTTATATTTTTTAAAAATATTCATCGATCTCATTTAGATTGTCAAATTTATGGGCATACTGTTGGACAAAGTAATTTCTACTTATTGTTTTAATTTCCTCTTTGTTGGAGGTGAGTTCACTCTTTTCATTTTTGATATTGGTAATTTGGTTTTCATCTTTCTTAATCAAATTGATCAAAGGTTTATCAAATTTATTGATTTTTTCATAAAACCAACCTTAGTTTTACTTATTAGTTCAATAGTTTTCTTAATTTCAATTTTATTCATCTCTTCTTTGATTTTCAATATTTCTAATTTGGTATGTACTTGGAGGTTTTCAATTTGTTCTTTTTCAAACTTTTTCAGCTGCATGTTCAATTATTTATCTCCTGTTTCTCTATTTTATTCTTGTAGGTGTTCAATGATATAATACTTCCCCAAAGAACTGCTTTTGCAGTATCCCATAAGTTTGAGTAGGTTGTCTCATTATTGTTATTCTCTTGAATGCAATTGTTCATTGTTTCTCTGATTTGTTGTTAAACCCACTCATTCTTTAGGACTAGGTTATTTAGTTTCCAATTTATTTTTTATCTATCTTTCTATGGTCTTTTATTATGTATAATTTTTATTGCTCTATGATCTGAGAAAGATGCATTGACTATCTCTGCCTTTCTGCACTGGATTGTGAGGTTTTTAATGCCCTAGTACATGGTCAATTTTCTTATATGTGTCACTGAGAAAAAGGTATATTCCTTTCTATCCCCATTCAATTTTCTCCAAAGATCTTTCATATCTACCTTATCCAGAGTTTTATTTACCTCCTTAACTTCTTTCTTGTTTATTTTGAGGTTAGATTTATCAAGGTCAGAGAAGGACAGGTTGAGGTTCCCCACCAGTGTGATTTTCGTGTCTGTTTCTTCCTGTAACTCCCTTAACTTCTCCTCTAAGAATCTGGATGCTATCCCACTTGGTGCATATATATTTACTAATGGTATAGCTTCATTGTCTATGGCACCTTTCAGCAGGGTATCACTTCCTTCGTTATCTCTTTTGATTAGATCTATTTCTGTTTTTAGCCTGTCTGAGATGAGGATTGCTATCTCTGCTTTTTTTATATCAGCTGAAGCATAATATTTTTTGCTCCAAACTTTTCTCTTTACCCTGTATGTATCCCTGTGTTTCAAATGCTTTTCTTGTAAACAACCTATTGTTGGAATATGGCTTTAAATCCATTCTGCTATCTGCCTCAGTTTTACAAGAGTTTATCTCATTCCAATTCACGGTTATGATTACTATCTATGTCTTTCCCTCCATCCTATTTCCCTCCATTTATGGTTTTAGTTCTTCCCCTCCACAATAGTGTTTTAATTTTTGATCACTGCCCCCCTCAGTCTTTCCTCCCTCCTTTCATCTCCCCTCCCTTTCCCTCCTTTCCTTTACTACTTCCTCCTTCCCTTTTAGCCTCCTCTTCATTTTCTTTCCCCTTCCCCCTCCTACTGCCTATAGAATTAATTTAAATGAATTTTTTGTTTCCTCCTGAACCAAATGAGTTGAGAGTAAATCTCAAACAATGTTAATCTTCCCCCCCCCCTTACCTCTACTGCAATATGTTTTTGTGCCTCTTCCTGTGATGTAATTTACCTTTTACCGCCTCCTCCTTTTCACATCTACTGGTACAATACCTTCACCTCCTTAAATCACATTTTGTTATCATCACATCATTTAATTTATACCCATTCTCTCTATCTATGTATATCCTTTTTAAATATCATAATAAGTGCACAATTCTGAAGATTAACACTTATCATCTTCCCTTACAGGGATGTAAACAGTTTGCCCATATTGAATAACAAGTTCTTTCCCCTGTTTGCCTATTTATGTCTCTCTTGAGATGTGTTTGAAGATCAAATTTTCTACTGAGCTCTTGCCTTTTCATCAGGAAGGTCTGGAAGTCCCTTATTTCATTGAATGTCCATTTCCTTGTCTGAAATACTATGCTCAATTTTCCTGGGTAAGTGATCCTTGGTTGTAGTCCCAACTCCTTTGTCTTTATGGAATATCATATTCCAAACCCTCTGATCTTTTAATGTAGAAGCTGCAAGGTCTTGTGTAATTCTGATTGTAGTTCCTTGATATGTGAATGGTTTCTTTATGGCTGCTTACAGTATTTTCACCTTCACTTGATTGTTCTGGAATTTGGGAGCAATATTCCTTGGTGTTTTCAGTTTGGGATCCCTTTCAGGAAGTGATCAGTGGATTCTTTCAATGACTATTTTGCCCTCTGAATCTAGGACCTCTGAGCAGTTTTCCTTGATGATTTATTGGAAGATGTTGTCCAGGCTCATTTTTTACTTCATGGCTTTCTGGTAGGCCAATTATTCATGTTTTATTACAAGTGGAGGTGTGTCTCGCCACACTTTCCCCCCAAGAAGAGATAGCTGGAGTGTAATACCTATGTATAGTGTCTGAAAATAAATTCAAATATACAGTTATGAAATTGATGTCTGAGGCAGATGGGTTGAATTTTATATCTATTTTAGAAGTTTCAATGGATAACTCCATTTTCTCTATTGGATTTGAAAAAGAATTTGTTTCAGTTGTTGACAATTCTTCCCATTCAGCCTCCCACCGCTTTCCCTAGTCATACTGGTAAATCTTTTTCTCTTGTTGCTTGATTTACCCCTCAATGTTTTTGGCTGGAGGAGTGGTGAATCTTACATGTGGAACACAGGACAAATTAACACTGTTGGCTAGTATTTGAAGAAGAGAACAGAATTACATGTTCTGCTACTGCTTTTTATGATGGGGAGGAGGTTGGTCTCTTTTTGGTTTGTTATCCATTCATAATAGATCTATATTTTTGAGAAGATTATTTCTCTCTTAATATGTTATAGGGCATGGCTATTACGAAGTCATTTTCAGCAAAATGCTTATCATTTCTGGAGGGAGAACATTCATTTAAAAAAAAAAAAACAATTGATGCAGGAAAAAGATGTAAAATTCTCTAAGCACTCCATGTCTAGTATATCCTCTGAGTTAGAGTAGGCCTGTCTTTGTTTGGATGCTGAAGACAATTCGCTAGGAATTTTTGTTTCCATTGCTTTGGGTAGAATGAGAAGAATGAAGAAAAAATTCTGGGGAATGTGAGTGCACTGAACTCCACTTATAAGAAGGTCAACTCTACAGCATTCTGGTGGCCTCATGTTTGGTGTTGCAAAGGGCTTGCAAAGTATCTCTATTTCTGTCAATGAGCAAATGCAATGGTAAGTAAACCTATTCAGGGATCCATGGTTCACTTTTGTCAATATCTTTATAGTCAGTACTGACCATGCGTATCAAACTGTTCCTTCTCCCTCTGGGTCGTAAAATTTGGCCATGACTAGTTATCACTTACCTTAATACAATGTAGTGTAAATATGTCAGCAGTGAATATAAAAATCCCATTTACTAATTCTCAGTGAGAGAAGGGGCTGGAAAAAACACGGAGGTTCTGAATTTTCTTTTAGCATAGTGGCAAAGTAGTTCCCCAAACCAATTAATTGGCTAAAAAGAAAAGAATTCTGTTAGATGTCTCAATGTCCTATGGTAGAAGTAGGAGATGTGATATGTAATAATAAATTGCAATTAATCAATTTTAGATAAAAACAGTGTTAGTTCAAGAGAAGGAAACCTGGGAAATTTTTAGAAATTGTATTTTTAAACACATTGACAAGTTAGGCGAGATTATTCCAAGACATAATAACCTCATTTAAAAAACTCTTCTTGAAAAATGTAGTTAATTCTGGTAGCAAGATTGCTAAATTCTCTAACAACCTGACCGAGCTTACTTTTCTTCCCTTAATAGACAATATTCTCCTTTAATTATTCTGTAGTACAACCAAAACAGCCTTATTGACACATGGTATTCCACTTTACTCTCCCCTGCTTTTGCATTGGTTATTCCTCATACCTATAACACACTGTCTCCTAACCTCTACCTCTTAGGACCCAAAACTCAATCCAAGAACTACCATTGATATAAATACTTTCCTGATTCCTCTGCTTCTGTCTAGTCCTTACTCCAAAAGGTCTGTGTATTTATTTTTGTATGTATTTTATTTATACTTTTATATGTACCAGCCCTATCCAGCACTTATCCTCAAAAAATATGTATTTAGTCACCTGATAATTGTAAGTTCCTTTATGACAGTGACAGTTTTATTTCTGTCTTTGTGTCTCCAATTCCTGTCACATACTAAGAGATTAATAAATACTCATTGAATGATTGATTCCAAAGTCTTTGAGAGCAGGAATAGTGTTTCACTTAAACTTTTTATCTCTTTCAGCTCCTAACTCAGTGTCTTGCACATAGTAGATACTTAACAAGTGTACAACTTTGCATCTATCAGATTGGCTAATATGACAAAAAAGGGAGATTTTGGGGGAGATGTGGGAAAACTGGGACACTAATGCATTTTTGTGGAGTTGTGAACTGATCCAATCATTCTAGAGAGCAATTTGAAACTATGCCCAAGGAGCTATAAAACTGTGCATACCTTTTGATCCAGCAACACCATTGCTAGGTCTATATTCTGAAAAAAAGAAAAAGAATCTATTTGTACAAAAATATTTTTGTGGTGGCTAAGAATTGGAAATCGTAGGGATGCCTATCAATTGGGGAATGGCTAAACAAGCTGTGGTTTATGATTGTAATGGAATATTATTGTGTTATAATTAATGACAATCAGGATGATCTCAGAAAAACCTGGACAGACTTAGATGAATCAATGCATAGTGAAGTGCACAGAACCAGGAGAAGATTGTATACAGTAATAGCAATATTGTCTTATGAACAACTGTGAATGACAGCTATTCTCAGCAATACAATGATCTAAGACAATCCCAAAGGACTAAGGATGAAACATAATATCTGCCTGCAGAGAAAGAACTGGTATTGTTTGAATAAAGACTGAAGTAAGCTGCTTCACTTTCTTTCATTTTTCTCTTCTTTTGAATCTTGTACAAAATGACTAATATGGAGATGCTTTACATGATTGCATATATTTAGCCTATATCTGATTGCTTACCATCTCAAGGGGAAAGAGAGGGAGGAGGAAGGGCTACAATTTGGAACTCAAAACTTCAAACAAAAATGTTAAAAAATGGAAAAAAAGTAAGTGTAGAAAATATGAATATTTAAATGCCAAGATAAGGACTTCTATTTATATGATATAAATGAATAACTTAGAAAGTGCTGCGAGATGCTAGTAATCTGTTGGCCATTATGGAACAGTTTTCGCTAACTCATCATATGTATAGCAGGACTCTAAAATAAAAAAAATAATATTTGTGAGGGATTGATCATGATCCTGTCTTTTGTATCACTCCTTTGTAAACAATAGTATATGTTGAGATGCCAGGTAGAGCTGAGGGTGTGCTTGTTGCCTGTGGAGCTACATCCATAGCTTCATTTAGCACAGTGCTCAAAAAAAAATATGAAAGGAACTTGGGATAATTATTAAGGATGAAAAGTAGCAAGGATAAGAAAGAATATTTGTTGATACTACTGAGGTGACAATAACTGATGACTCTGTCTCCTTCTGTTCAGCTTCTATGCAGTGTGAAATGAACTACCTTCAGGGAACTGGATTTAGGAGATCGAACTTTCTGGAAGTGGAGATGGAAGTGACCAGATAGGGAGCTATATGGAGAGGTGATTGGGCACAATATCTAGGAAAACCAGAGGCATTTCTGAGCCTCTGTGGGTGAACCAGAGCAGTTAGATGTCAAGGCATATATTTGATTGCGGAGAAGATGACATTACAACCTAAATTCAGTGTATTTGCTTGCTGGAGACGGGAGAATGGGAACTCAAGAGATAACCCCCATAGATAGGGAAATGACAGCCTAGAGCTGGAATGAACTTAAACCTTAGTCACAAGACATCCTTAGAGAAACTGAACTCTCACTTCTCACCACTTGTCATGAGAAATGTCACTAGATGGTTGGACCCTGATGTGGTGATTTATTTTCTTTGCACTACTTTTCTATATTATCTTAGTTAAATATTTTCTTGTTGGATTTGTGATTCTTGCATTGTATATGAGCAACAAGCTTTTCACCTTCAAGGGAAAGACCAATGAATTGCATAATTCTATAACTTAAATACTCCACATTGAACCTGGGAACATAATTAGGAGCTCCAGAGACAGAGTATGAGGGATCCCAATTTCATTCAGTATTTATCATTTGAACACACTCAAAACAATCAGTCTGGGGCAGCTGGGTGATGCAATGAATAGAGCACCAGCTCTGGAATCAGGAGAACCTGAGTTCAAATGAGGCCTCAGACACTTGACACTTAGTAGCTGTGTGACCTTGGGCAAAGTCACTTAACTCTGACTGTCTCACTTCTCCCATTCAAAAAACCAGAGTTGCTTTCATTTGAGCTTTCCTAATATTAGTGGGAAATGGGTCAGTTTGCTTAACTAACTGTCCTAGCAGTGATTTTATCATGAGCATGATTAGATTTCTCTGAAAGTGACCGCAGAGGTGGAATTAGAGATACCTATATATCTTACCTTATTTGGAAGTTGTGATCAGTCATGCTTGCTGAGGCACTGCTTTGCCATTCTGCTGATTTGGACAAGAGGAAAAAAAACACTTTAAAATAACTGGACTACAACATCCAGTTCAACTGTAAGTGCTAATATGATACAGGCAACCTGAAACTCCAGTGAGGCTTATCTTCTTTCTTTTCCCTTTGGTACAATTCCTTCCTCCCTATTTGCAGCTGGTGTTGGAAGTGGGTCTACTGAAAGACACAGAGTTCTGCAGTATTTTGTCTTTGCCAAAACCAGGTAATAACTAGAACTCTATGAGGAAGAGACAGTACTCATGAGAAATCTAAACACGTTTGACTTGGCGCATTTCCTAAGAGAAGTCTTTGAACCACTAAAACTAAGTCAATGATGTGGGAGGATGATGCTGTAGTGTCAATGGACAATTTTTATAGACTTTTATACTTTCAGTGCTACCTCAAATGAAAAAACTTTTCCTTCACAAACATTCTCCCAGTGGATTGTTACTTGAACTTAAAATTCTGCTTTTAAATGATAATTTAATTACTATAGTTGCCAATACAAGTATCCAACATTAGAAATAGAATTTTAGCTTCTCCCCAACCATTAACTCACCTTACATATGGTACACCCCTAAAATTATACTATGAAAAATTTAATTAGGTTACATTTAGACATCTATCTCCCCACTCTAGTTATAAAAATATTTATGTGCTACAAGAATATCTACTTTTGGCATTTTTTGCATGTGGGTATTAGGTAACTGTCATTTAGTTGAAATTATTTTGTATCCTATTTCTTTATGTTTCATATGTAGAAGAAAAAAATGTAGATAGAGCATAATCACAAAACTGAAATCTACCATAGCTTTATGTTAGTATCATTTTACTCAAATATAATCATGGGAAAAATAACATTGCATGAGGGCAGTTAGTGTCATAGGAATAATGCTACAAAGGGGACATGCTTATTTATGCTGATGAAATCACAAGTCTATATGAATTTTTTCTTTCTTTTGTTGTGAGGGTATTTGCAGATTTCTAGGTGGAATGACTAGGGTGATTTTAGGTAAGGGTGTATGTAATAAAGGGTCTTGGGTTTAGGTCTCAATGTTAGCACAAGGGAACTGAATCATCAGTCATACTGCTAGGTGGAGATAATAATTACATGTGAGAATTGTCCACAGACAACAGAACTCAGGTAAATGCAAATAGAGTCACTCACCTGTAGAAAATTCATCTAGATTTCCAGAATGATTGATTGGCTCATTGCCCAGTGTCACAAGCAGAAAAGAATTATAGAACTGATTTTCTTCAATTTCTTCATTTTACTTATTTACAGATGATACCCTGAGTATAAATGACTTTCTTAAGCTCTTGCAGATTGCAAGTATTTGACCCAAAATATGAACCCAGTTCTTTGGATTCCTAAGCCAATGCTTCTTCCATGTTATGTTAGCTCCAATTTCCCAGGCTTATTCTCTGAACTTCTGTAAACAACGTCTCTGTGTTCCACTTCTAGTTCCCTTTCCAGATATAGCTTTGAATTATAATTTAAACATAGCATACCATCTTCCCTCATCAAATGGCTAACATCCTGTATGTAGCTCTAGACACCTTAGCCAAGTCTCCAGAATCCTTGACCAAACCCCAAGATTCAGGGACAACAAACAGTTTGATTTAGGGACTGAATGCTTCAGAATCTGTAGCCTTTGTGATTGAGAATGGATATGTGATATTATTGGTAAAGGAAATTGTCAAATGATGAAACTCTCTCTACCAATGCAGGCCATCACTTTCACTACAACTGACAATCCTAGAGAGCTACCTAGAACACTGAAGGGTTAAGTGCCTTGTCTAGAGTCATACAGTCATTGAGCCATTGAGTTAGAGTGGGGCATGAGGTTGGGTCTTTCTGAATCCAAGGCCAACTCTCTACTCATGTATTCAGAGAGGAAAAGATCAGGGAGGGAAGTGGGTAAAAATCCGTAAGAGGATTTGGAAATAGAGTAGAATAAAAGTAAGTCCTGTATTGGTTGTTGTCCTTCATCTTTGAAGAGGACCAAAATGACATCACTATTGTAAAGTGAAATTTCAGTGTGTTCAACTGTGGCTGATCAGATGAATATGATCTCGGAATGCTCTATCACAGGTTGGGCATAGATAATCCATTTGAACATTTGGGGCGGATACTCCAAATTTGCTCATCCTGCGTTGACTTTGTGCTTGCTCGATTCTGCTTTGCTCAAAGAGCACAGCACCTTTTCTTATGTGGGCACGCCATGCTGAGCAGTCCTGTGCCAGTGTCACCCATGTTACACAGTCAAATCCAAAGTTCTTGAGAGAGACCCTGAAAGTGTCCTTGTATCATTTCTTCTGGCCACCATGTGATCACCTTTCCCATGCAAGTTCTCCATAAAATAGTCTTTTTGGCAAGTGTACATTTTGTATTTGAACAACGTGGCCATCCCATGTAAAAGTTTAAGAGAGAAGAAGTATTAGACTGACTACCAAATTGAAGGTCTGCAGAGCCGTTGTGCTGACCTCATTGTTGTATGCCTGTGAAACATGATCAGTCTACCAGCGCCATGCCAAGAAACTGAATGGTTTCCATTTGAATTGTCTTAGGAAGATTCTGAGGATCACCTGGCAGGATAAGGTACCAGACATTGAAGTTCTTGCTTGAGCTGAACTGACAAGTATTCAAATTATGCTTCAGTGAATGCAACTCCGAAGTCCTGTATAGTTAACTGATGGATGAACAGTCTCAATGGAACAGGTGAAGTATCCTTGGGCATTGGGAGAGGAAGCATCGTAGGGGAAGGTGCAATAGAGCCTATACGGAAGTTCTAGTAATAGCTCTAGAGCCAAAGGACCTGGGTTTGAATCCTGACATTTGCCATCTCTTTGGCTTTGTACATGAAAGTAAACCAATTTGTGCCTCATCCATAAGTGGGGAGGGGGAAATGTTGGACTTTATGACCTCCAAGTTCTAAATCTATGATCCTAAGACTTTGCTCATCCCAGCTATTCCATAAAATCTCTTGCATAATCCCACGCATATAGCATGCATACATATATGTGTTACTTAATATTTATGGTAATACCCAGCTTAAAAATACTTTAATATTTCAATAATTTTGCATCAATGTGACCTCCTCACCATTTCAGATGAATCCTTCCAAGGGTCAGTCAATGGTTTAGTGAATTGCTGTCATCAAAGAAAATTACCACTTGGTAACCAACCTTTTTTGGTGATGGAGCTTCATCAAAACCACTACTTTGTACATGTAATGACACTATAGCTATACTCAAAGCATTTTTCATTAGATACAACTTGCAACAGTAAGAGTTGAGACAACATTTTTTTCCTGGTTAATTTTTGGTTAAGTAGGAAATCTACTCCTGAACACTTTGATTTATTGATGTTTTACTGCTTGTGATTTTTTGGTGATATGTATACTCTTTTTTGTCTGTATAATCATCTCTATTACCTGATGAACTCCTGAAAATTGGAGATTATGTGTTGTAATTATGCAGCAATTGAGAAGTATTCTAACTCCTGTGAGCACTCAGTAAGTCTAGTTGACTAAGAGACATAGTTAATTTCTTATAAATGTAGTGCCTACAGGACTCAATAGCCTAATGCAGAATCAAAGATTTATAACTGGAGGGTTCCTCTGAAGTCATCCAGTCTGACTTCCTCATTTTATACATGAGGAAACTGAGGCCCAGGAAGATTAAAGTGATCTGCTCAAGGTCAAATAGCTGGTAAATAGCAGAGGCAGAATTTAAATCCCCTTTTTTGATTCTGGATCGCACTGTATGATAACTGCCTTTTCAAAGATGTTTCATCAGATATGTATGAGTTATATTTCCTAACTGCTTTAGTAAACTAATATTATTCTCTTTACTGTGGTTTTGCACATGGGAAGTTTCATCCTTGTCAGTACCAAGGACTCCTAAAGTAATTACAGTTCCAACATGACATTGAAATGTAATCCTTTGGAATATCTACCATCCTGAGAAAAGTGTTTTTTTTCTTCTTCTAAGAAATGTTGACAGAAAGCCTGACAGGGTCAAGCTGATGGCAGCCATTAAACTCTGCCCAGGAGCAAAGGGGCTAGAGATTTTGGGAAGTATGCATTATTTCTTATCAATTGTACTCATTAGAGGGAGACTCTTTTGCTTCTAAAGAGTAGATCTGGTTTCTTTTGTAACTAGGGGCTTTTAAGTTGTGTTGCTTATTAGCATTCAGATTGTCTTTTCCATCCTAGGCTCCCAGCTTCAGACAAATGAAAATCAGTGGCTTACTTTACTTCTGAGTAGGGACAAGGAGGCAGGCACAGCTGAGCAAAGTAGTAGGAGTTGAAGGACGACGTACGACTGTTGACAAGAGGACTGATATTTCAATCAGAGTGTCTAGGTTTTAGTTCTGGCCCTAATTCTTACTATTTGGGTGAGCATGAATTAATTATTCAGCTTCTCTGAGTTTTAGTTTCTTCAACTGTCCAATGGAGATGATAAATTATAAATACATATATACATACATATATGCACACATATACATCCATCTAACCATCCACCCATCCATCTAACATCTATCTATCTATCTATCTATCTATCTATCTATCTATCTATCTATCTATCTATCTATCTATCTATCTATCTATCTATCTATTCATCCATCCATCCATCCATTCATCTATCATCTAACCTAAAAGTTTGCAAGATACTTTACACATGCCATTTCACTTGATCCTCATAGCAGCCCTGTGAGGTAGGTGCTATTATTTCTCCCTTTTAACAGATAAGGAAACAGAGGTTGAAATGGGGTTAAGAAACTTGGCCAGGATCATACAGTTAGAAAGTGTCTCAGGAAGAATTCCAAGTTGCCTTCTTACTCACTGCTCCCCCTAGTGGATAAAACTAACAATTACTTCACAGAGTTCTTAATAAGATCTAAAGACAATGTGTGTGTGTGTGTATGTGTATATATATATACAGTTTTGCAACCTGAAGGCACTATCTAAATGTGAACTATAATATCATCATAATCAACATCACCACCACCATCATCACTATTATAAATTATCAGTGCATTCATGGACTATTCACTTAACTTCTCTGAATCTGTTATAAAATGGAGATAATATTAATTGTATTTCCTCCCTCACAAGTTGCTATGACGAAAGGGCTTTGTAAAACTTAAAACTCTACATGCAAGGCAAATTTACTCAGTAAGACTAGTAAATTTTTGTTGCATATCTTGTTAGGGTTGCCATGGCCAAAAAAATTTCATCCCTAGATAGCCAGCCTACTGGTAACGTCATCTCTATCTCTCTCTCTCTCTCTCTCTCTCTCTCTCTCTCTCTCTCTCTCTCTCTCTCTCCCTATCTACATGTCTACCTAAACCTCTCCAGTTGCTAGTGCCTTCCTTCTCAAAATCGCTCTGCTACCTCCCCCATAGAATGAGAGTAGAGATATTTTTCACTTTTGTCTTTGATTCCCCTATACCTAGCAAAGTGACTGGTGCAAAGTAAGTGCTTAAGAAATGCTTGTTTATTTAAAAATTGGTTGGTTGATTTGGTGGGTGAAAACATTCTTTTTTGTGATCATAAAGATGTCTGAGAAACAGATGTTGTCTTCACTGGCTGTTGTCACAAAACATACATATTCTGGACAAATCTATTTGTAGACATTGAAGAGGAGATTGAAGATTGCACTGGTGACCATTCTGAGTTCGCTTGATGTCAAACTTTAGTAAACAGTACCTTTTAGAGTGGAGAAAAATGCATTTGTCCCTGAAAAATTTGGAAATTTAAAATATTCTGAGGTTTTTTAATATTTAATGAATATGTAGGGTAAAAATAGCTTATGGATTATGCTTATTTTGAAACATGAAATGAGCTAAGTTGAACAATCTTTAGAATGTTGTAGCAATACCATTTGAAGTGACTGTCTGGAACTGGGGAGGGGGCCAGAATCAGGGTTTCTCTACAGTCTGAAGATATTATGTATATATGTACATATATGTATATATATGTACATATATACATATTATGTATATGTGTATATGTGTATATATGCACATATACATATATATGCATATATATGCACATATACACGTATATGTATATATACGTGTATATGTATATATATGTGTATAAATATATATATGTATATATATATATATATATATATATATATATATATATATATATATGCTAACCTCCCTCATATTTCCTTTCTTCTGCCTGGACCAGACCACATCTGGAATTTTTATTCAGCTTTGAGCACACCAGTTTAGAAAGGGAATTGGTGAGCTGGATAATGTCTACTGGAGATCCCATCAGTATGGAAAATGGCTTTGATTCTATGACATGAGACTGGATTAAAAGTGTTCATCTCTAGCAAATAAAGGCCTCATATAGAAATAATGGATGTTTTCAAGTATTTGAATATTTTAACTAGTCCTTCTCGTACTTCTTCTTTTCACACATCTAAGTAGTTTCTCATTGTTATAAGTGCGAGATTGGACTTGCTCTTTGTCCCCGTTGGGTAGAACTATGAGCAATGGGTGGACATGGCAGAGAGGTAATTTTATATTTGAAATCAACAACTCTTCCTAACAATTGGAGCTCTATAAAATTGTAATATACTGTCTCTAGAGACCATGACTTCTTTACTACAACTCTTTCAGCAGAGGCTGGAAGAACATTTATTGTTGTCTTGAAGTTTTTTGTATTTGCAAGTGATATAAATGTGTTTTTTTTAAAAAAAATTACTGTAGCAGTTTAGTGAATTTTATAAAAAGCAATTCTTTTCTTAGTATGGCTTAGACTAGGTGACGCCTAAGAGCCATTCCAATTTAGAAATTTTAATATATTCCACACTCAAAAATTTCATAATGGCTAGGAGATCTTATTCTTTTATATTTCTTTCCCAGTGTACGATATGATGGAAATAGCATTGGATTTGGAATCAGAAGTCCCAAGTTTGAGTCCTGACTTTAACATTTAATCTTACTGTGGAACTAGATAAGTTACCTTTCCTCTTTGGGCCTGTTTCTTCATTTGTAAAGTGAAGGGGATTGAACTCAATCACCTATAATGCCCTTTATGACTAAATCTATGATCCTATGATTTATCACATTAAGTGATTCATGAATTACTTAAAGGTAAATTTTAGAGTGTCCTACAGGGAGTTCCTTCTGAATCTCCCAAATATGGTGAGCCCTAATATTGCCAAAGACTATCTGCAGCTGAAACAACACTATGGAGTGACTTTTGTCTTGGAAAAATATGCCCTCCATTTACTTTGTATGAGGGACTTGCGTTTGCTGTTTATAGCACAGCAGCTGCGCCATTTTGAAGTTTTAGATGGCTTGTTTTCCTCTGGGTGGAGATACTCATCCATAAATCCCAGGCTATGAATTTGACATGACTTTGAAAATTGATTCAAGCAAGTTTCTTTATTATATAGTCTGGAAGTATGTATGGTTATGACAGTTTTCATTCTAAAAGCATTGGGAAAATCAGGGACATTGAGTTGACAAGCCAATGTCAAACCTCTCTCTTTAGTACCCCGTATCCAATTCTCTTTTCCTGTCCTCTGTATCCTTTAAGGGATTTCTCAAAAATCAATGGCAAAGGTTAAAACTCAGAAACCAATTCAGGTCAAAAACAACAATAAAAACAATGGTTACTGAGAGCAACCAGCCAGTATCATTGATTTGATGTATCAAGGATAAATATCCAACTCAGAAGAGAAACTGACCCTTCACAGTGGAAAAATAAATTACAACAGAAAACAACCCAATCTCAACTGACCTTTTGGTTTTCAAGAGCTTTTTACATTAATGGTTTTCCATTACACTAGGGTAATAGGAACTGATGGATTCAGCATTTATCTTGTCAGTAAAATAATAACAGATCCAAAAAGTTCAAGCAATTGTAGCATTGATTAAATCCTCAATTCTGCCTATATTAACATGTGGAAATGCTGCTCTTCCAGCTAGTTTGTCTCAACTTTCTTCCTAATCAGAAATTAAAAGGTTATTCTCTTGTCACACTTAGCATTGAATAGACTGTGGATAGTATCAGATCTAGACATGTAGAACGGGGTTAACTGAAATGACAGAAGATGCGGATGAGTTAGCAGAGAATTCTAAAATAATTGATTTGTTGGACAGCAAAGTCTACGTAGAGAAGTTAATAGAAATGGGAGGGCTAAAACCTGCAATGGTGGAGGTAATGACAGGTCTGGCTGCTTATACTGTGTGTCTTGTGGGGTACTCCATTTTTTTTCTGTCCCCAAAGGTCACCTAAACTGTCCTGCCTTGTAGCTTTCACACCTACATGAATTAATATATGAACAACCATGGACTAAATGACACATTATCACCAATGGATCAGATTAAACAAGAATCTTGAATCTAAGAGACTTTAGTGAAAATGAAGAGGTAATTCAAGTGATCCTATAGCTCTTGCTTCATTAGGAAAAGTTAGTTATCAGATTAACTAATTCATAGAAACAGAATTATTAGAAACAGTTATTATTATTAGGTGACCTTAGAGGTCACCTAAGTCTAACCTCCTCATTTTATAGATGAAGAAATTGAGACTCAGAGCATTTAAATGACTTGCTTAAGTTCTTCTAGGCACATGTGGCAGAATCAGGATTTGAACTCTGTACCTTTTATTCCAAATTGTGGGTTTTTCCCATTCTACCTGTATAAGTAAACATCTAGTTCCTGGGGAAATAAGGATATAGTACAGCAAAATTCAATGAAGGAGAGAACATGGTAGAAATAAACCTTGAGTAGCTTTACATGGCTAAGTGATTGTGTGTGTGTGTGGAGGGGGCAAGGTGGAGGTACAGCAAAAGAGACAACTCTAGGACACTTCAATACTGTTGTGTAAATTTTTGGAGGAGTTGAGAGCAAGAAAAAGGAAGAGCGCACTTTGAAGTAGGAGGCACCAAAGGAAAGATCTTGACCTATTTATCAAATTTGTCTAGCAATGGTCTAAGATAAGAGCTCTCCATCTCCACTGCATTCAAATGGGAAGAAAGACTTGCATTATAACATTTAATATTAAGCTAGATGTAAGGATAAATTTCTTAATGTGAAGGGTTGCTAAATGAGTCAGTATGAGGGAAATGCCAGCCTATTCTTCTCACTAGGTCTTTAATGGAGGAATATATTCTCTTTCCTAGGTAGGGTGGAGGTGAGAAGTTAGTTATTTAATGGGGAGATAGATTTTCTTTATTTATGTATTTTTTTAATGTTAATTTTTTTTGTTCTCAAGTTGACAGACATCAATAGACCAATGTTCCCATATGCAAAGAACAGAAAACAAGGTTACTATATAAAACATATATACATATATATATATATATATGAAACTTGAAATTTCCTTCAGTTAGTCCTTCCCCCACCTCTACTGAGCTTGATTTTCTATAATTTTTTAGGCACATATAGTCAATTAATTATGTTAGTTACAAAACCCACTCATTTGTGTTGCCCTCTGAAATTTGTTTCTGAATTCTCCAGTGGTTTTTTTAAAAAAAAATTCTTCAAGAAACTCTTTTTTTCTCCCCCTCACTTTTTTCGGGTTATTATTATCACTATACCTTATCTCCTCCTTACTGAAAAAAAAGAAAATAAATTCCCCCATTTTAATAAACTAGCATAGTCAAGAAAAAAAAATGGGGGCATTTACTATGTCTAGAATAGTATGTCTCACTCTGCATCCCTCACTTCTGGTTTATTGAACACCATGCCACTATTTCAGTTTACTTCTTCATCTTGTGCTCCTCATTGGTCAAACTGAACAACTTTTCTTTTTTTTTAACCTGAATAAAATACTCTTTATGATCACTGCAGCATAGTTTCAGACCTGATGCTATCACCACCCTTTCCTTCCCACTTTTTTTACATTATTTTTCATGATATTGTCAATCTTTTATTTTTCCTGACAAACTTTATTATTATGATTTCCAACTCTAGAACATGAACCTTTAATGGTTTGATTGGAATGGTATTGTAAAAACTAATTCACTTTAGTAGTATTATCATTTTTATTATATCAGCACAGCCCAACCATGAGTAGAGGTTATCTCTCCAATTGCTTAGACCTTTCTCTCTCTATTTTTATATGAATATTTTGCAGTTGTATTCAGATAATTTCTATGTGTGTCTTGGTAGATCAATTCCATGGTGTGTTCTGGTAGTTGTTTTGAATGAAATTTCTCTTCCTGTCTCTTTATATTGGATCTAGAATATTTCATTTGATGATCTCATCAACTTCTGTGGGTTCAATAGCTGTGCTGATGATTCTCAAATCTACTTATTGAGCCTAACTTCTCTTCTTACCTGTGGTCTCACATCTCCAACTACTTTTTGAATGGATATTTTAAACTGGATGTCACAAAGACATCTTAAACTCAGTATGTTCAAAACTGTACTCATTTTCTCTCTCAAATATTCCCTTTTTTCTTGACTCCCTATTACTGTTAAGAATACATCATCTTGCCAGTTACCCAGTCTTGCAATATGTCATCATCAACTCTTGCCCTCACCTCCCCATATCCAATCTTTTGCCAAGACTTATCAGTTTTACCTTTGTAAAATCTTTCATATACACTGTCTTCCCTCCTCTGATATTGTCATCATTCTGGTACAGGCCTTCTCATTCCACACCTGGCAATACTCTTCTGGTTGATTTTCCTGCCTCAAGTCTTTCCCTACTCCAATCCGTCCTTCAGTCAGCTATCAAAGTGATGTTCCTAAAGCACACTTTTGATCATACTACCTGCCTTCTCGACCTACCCCCTTAGACACTCAATAAATTCTGTTTGCTCCCTATGATCTTCAGGATCAGATTTAAAACCCTGTGTTTGGCATGCAAAGTTGTTCATAAATTTCTTTCCTATTTCTCCAGTCTTCTTATACACTCCTGCATACTCTGTGATACACTGCTGTTCCTTCCATGAGTGACTCACTTTGTCTCCTAACTCTTGTTTTTTTCCCTTCTTCCTCCAATTGATTGTTGTATACATCTGGAATGCCCTCACTCCTGATCTCCAATGCCTGGCTTTCTTTCTGTTTTTTAAGGACCATTTCAAATCCCACTTTCTATGAAGATCCCCTTTAATAAAATTTTCTTTCCCGTTGATTGTTTTTGTTTTATCACTTACATGTATAACTTTTTTTTTGTACATAGTTATTTATATATCATCTCTCCCATTAGATTTCCAGCTTTTTGAGAAGAGAGACTGTTTTTTAGCCTTCTTTTCTATCCCTACTACTTAGTGCAGTACCTAGCACATAGTAGGAACTTGATAACTGTTTATTGACTGATTTTAAAAAATGTATTTTACTGCTATGATGAGCATATTTAGAACTATATAAGAGTAGTTATAGTGAACATCCATTTTTTAAAATCCCTTGTCTTATTGAAAAGGTCTCTGATATTTTCTCTTTTAAGGGCCTTTAGATGCTTTTGGTTTTAGAAATAATAAAAGACTCCATTTTTCCTATGCCCTTTTATTGTCTTAAAATGTAGGAGTAGCACTTTGTCAAAAACTTTCTCTTCATTTATCAATACAATCATATAGTTTTTATTGTTTTGACTGCCAATAAAGGCTATTGTGTTCACAATTTTCCTAATATCAAAGCAACCTTGTATTTTTAGTTTAAATACAACCTGATCATGATGTATAATTTTTAATATGTTGCTCTAGCCTCTTTGGTAATATTTTGCTCTTTTTTATTTTAAAATTATCAGAGATATTGGTCTATATTTTTATTTCTCTCCTTTTCTTTTTCTGCTTTGAGATCAAGGTCATATTTGTACCATAGAATGAATAGCTAATGCATTACTGAAATTAATTTTTATTTTAATTTTATGTGTAATTCACATGTATATCTTTGTGGTTGGTTGTGGGAATTTTTTTTCTTTGAGAGCACATTTATGGCCTGTTTAATTTCTTTTTCTCAAACTGGTTTATTAAAATTCACTATTTGCTGCTTTATTGATTTGGATGTTTCACTTTTTTTGGTAAATATTCATTCACTTCCTTCAAGTTATCAATTTTATTGGCACTAAATTGGGCTGATTAGTTTTTTAAAATGTCTTTTATTTTCCCTTTTTTGATTTGAAGTTCTCTTACATTTTTTTTTTTGCTAACTTGTTTTTGCTTTATCTTTTTAAAAATCAGATTAACTGGGTGGGACCAAGATGGTGGAGTGAGAGCAACTACTTACCTAAGCTCTTAGACAAAGTCCTTAATATATCTCCAAAAAGAGAATCTGACTAAATTTTGGAGGGGCAGAATCCAAAAGGAGATAGACTGTGGCAGATTCACAGCCAGATTCACAGTCCACAGACTGGAAGGTCGATGGGAAGGTTCTGTTCTGTGGGGGTGGAGGAGCACACAGAGCACAGCATGCAGTCTGGACCAGGGTGTCCCCATTGTGGTAGGGGGGAGAAGGAAGCCCCAGGCAGCCTGAGGCAGTGGCAGCACTCCGGAATCTCAGGCATATCATCCCAGGATGGGAGTCCAGTGGAACTGAATGAGTGAGAGCCACAGAGTCCCAGGTATCCCCAGTGGCAGCTCCTGAGACTATCACCCTGCAGAATAAATGTCTGTAAGTCACTTACTTTAACTTCCAGAAGCCAAAATGGTAGAGTGATTAGTAAATGCTCTCTCTGCCTCCCCTTGTTGACCTTGAAAGAACCATAAAATATTTCCCCAGAAAAATGCTGGAACAGTGGGATCAGCATAAGGGGCAACCAGTCTCACAGCATGTGAAGCTAGGAAAATCCCTAAGGAGGATTAGCAGAAGAGTACCAGTATAGGACCTGAGCTGACCCAGACAGCCCCACCTCAACAAACCAGGAGGAGGTCTGGAGCCCCAGAGGGGTGAAGCCCTGCAACCAGCAGGACCACAGGCATGCCTCAGCACCCCAGGGAAATGGGGAAGACACTAGGGTAGCCAGAATCAACAACCACTGAGTTTGCTATGCTCTAGCTCAGCAGAGGAAGCCTCCTGTGGCCAGACCACCACTCCCCCACACTTAACAAGGTAACTTCACCTGGCCTCTGCTTTCTCACACAAGACAGCTCAGCAACAGGTAAACTGCAGCACTTTAGCTACTAGATGAAAGAACCAGAGGTCACAACACACAAAGCCTCATCATCATGAGTAAGAAGCAAAGCAGGAAAGAAAAGACCATAGAATGTTTCTATGGGAACAAGGACCAAAACACAAATACCAAAGACATCAGCATTGATACTGTACTCCCATCTGAAACTGGAGAAGGGACTATGAACTTGTCACAAGCACAAAGAGCACTCTTGGAAGAGCTGAAGAATGATTTTAAAAGCCAAATTAGAGAAATAGAAAAAAATTGGTCAGTGATTTTAAAAGTATGAAATAAAGAATTCATTGAAGAAAACAGCTGTTTAAAAACTATAATTGGATAAATGCAAAAAGGAATAAAAAACTAATTGGAGAAAATAACTCTCTAAAAGGAATAATTAGACAGATGGAAAAAGAGATGCAAAAGTTAAGTGAAGAAAACAATTTGATAAAAATTAGAGTTGGGCAAGTAGAAGCTAATGACTCTATGAGACATCAAGAATTAGTCAAATGGAATCTAAAGAATGAAAAGATAGGAGAAAATATAAAATATCTAATTGGAAAAACAATTGACCTGGAAAACTGATCCAAGAGAGGAAATCTAAGAATTATTGGCCTACCAGAAAGCCATGATGAGAAAAAGAGCCTGGACAATATCTTCCAATAAATCATCAAGGAAAATGGCCCATAAGTCCTAGATCCAGAGGGCAAAGTAGTCATTGAAAGAATCCACCATTCTCCTTTCGAAAGTGATCTCAAACTAAAAACACCAAGGAATATCATTGCCAAATTACAGAACTATAAAGTTAAGGAGAAAATACTATAGGCAGCCAGAAAGAAGCAATTCAAATACCAAAGTGCTACAGTCAGGATCACACAGGACCTTACAACTTCTACATTAAAAGATCAAAGGAATTGGATTATGATATTCTGTACATAAGGCAAAGGAGCTGGGACTACAACCAAGAATCAATTACCCATCAAAGTTGAGCATTATATTTCAGGCAAGGAGATGGACATTCAGTGAAATAAGCAGTTTCCAGATCTTCATGATGAAAAGGCAAGAGCTCAGTAGAAAATTTGTTATTCAAACATGTCTCAAGAGAGGGATAAATAGATAAACAGGGGAAAAAAACTTATTATTCAATATGGGCAAGCTGTTTACATCCCTGAAAGGGAAGATGATACTATTAATCTGGAGAATTGTATATTTATTATAAAATATAAAAGGGATATACATAGAGAGAGCAGGTAGAAAGTAAATGTTGTGATGATAAAAATGTGATTTAAGAGTGCGAAGAGATTGTAACAGGAGATATCAAAAGGAGGAGTCAGAAAATGATAAATTACATCACAGGAAGAAGAGCAAAATTATAATACAGTAAAGGGAAAGAGGGGTGGGAGATGAACATTGTCTGATATTTACTCTCATCTGATTTGCTTCAAGGAGGGAACAACAATCTTAAGTATATAAATCTAACTAGCTCTATAGGCAGTAGGAGGGGAAGGGGGAAAGAAGGGAAGGGGAGGCTAAAAGGGATAGAAGTAGTAAGGGTAAAGGGGGAGTAAAGGGGAGGAAGACTGAAAGAAGGAAGAGAAGACTGTGGGAGGTGGTCAAAAATTAAAACTCTATTGTGGAGGGGAAGGGAGAAGGGAGAACTAAAAGCATAAATGGTGGCAAAGAGGATGGAAGAAAAGGCACACACAATAATCATAACTTTGACTGTGAATGGGATGAACTCTCTCATAAAACAGAGACAGATAGCAGAATGGAATAAAAACCAAAATACAATAAAATGTTGTTTACAAAAAACATATTTAAAATGGGGTGAATACACACAGGGTAAAGTTAAAAGGTTGGAGTTGAATATATTGTGCTTCATCTGATGTAAAAAAACCAGGGGTAGCAATTCTAATCTCAGACAAAGCAGAAATAGATCTAATCCAAAGACATAAGGAAGGAAACTGTATCCTGCTAAAAGGCATCATAGACAACGAAGCAATATCATTACTAAACAAACATGCTCCAAGTGGTATAGCATCTAAATTGTTAGAGGAGAAGTTAAGGGGTTACAGGAAGAAATAGACAGCAAAACTATACTAGTGGGGAGCCTCAATGTCCCCCTCTCTGAACTTGATAAATATAACCTCACAATAAACAAGAAAGAAGTTAAGGAGGTGAATAAAACTCTGGATAAGGTAGATATGATAAATCTCTGGAGAAAACTGAATGGGAATAGAAAGGAATATACCTTTTTCTCAGTGGTATATGACACATATACAAAAACTGACCGTGTATTAAGGCATAAAATTCTCACAATCCAATGCAGAAAGGCAGATATAGTGAATGCATCCTTCTCAGATCATAATACAATAAAAATTATATGTAAGCAAAGGCCATGGAAAGATAGATCAAAAATTAATCGAAAAGTAATCTAATTGTAAAGAACAAGTGGGTTAAACCACAGTTCATAGAAACAGTCAACAACTTTATTCAAGAGAATGACAATAATGAGACAACCTACCAAATCTTATGGGATACTGCAAAAGCAATTCCTAGGGGAAGTTTTATTCCTTTGAATGCCTACATGAATAAAATAGAGAAAGAGGAGATCAATGAATTGAGCATGCAAATGAAAAAGCTCAAAAAAGTACAAATTGAAAATCTCCAAGCAAATACCAAATTAGAAATACTGAAAACCAAAGGAGAGATAAAAAATTTGAAATTATGAAAACTATTGTACTAATAAGTAATACTAAGAGTTGATTTTATGAAAAACCAATAAAATTGATGAACCTTTTGTCAATTTGATTTTAAAAAAGAAAGAAGAATAATAAATTTTGAATATACGACTTGAAAAGAGTGAACTCACCTGCAATGAGGAAGAAATTAAAACAATAATTAGAAATAATCTTACCTAACTGTATGCCCATAAATTTGACAATCTAAATGAAATGAGTGATTATTTCAAAAAATATAAATTGCCCAGATTAACAGAAGAGGAAGTTGAATACTTAAATAACCCCTTCTTGGACATTGAAATTGAACAAGCCATCAATGAACTCCCTAGGAAATAATCTCCAGAGCCAGATGGATTTACAACTGAATTCTATCAAACATTTAAAGAATAGTTAATTCCGATAATGTGGGAAAATTGGAGAAGAAGTCCTCTCAAATTCTTCTTATGATACAAATATCATTTTGATACCTAAACCAGGAAGAGCCAAAACAAAGAAAATTATAGACCAATTTCTCTAATGAATATAGAAGCAAAAACTTTAAATAAGATTTTACCAAAAAGAATACAGCAACTTATCAGGAGAATAATGCATTATGATCAGGTAGCATTTATACCAGGTATGAAGGGCTGGTTTAATATTAGGAAAACTATTAGCATTATTGATCATATCAACAATGAAACTAACAGAAACCACATGATTATCTCAATAGATGCAGAAAAAGCTTTTGACAGCATACAACACCCATTCCTATTAAAACACTGGAGAGCATAGGAATAAATGGAACTTTCCAAAAAATAATAAGCAGTATCTACCTGAAACCTTCAGCAAGCATTATATGTAATGGGGATAAGCTAGATGCATTTCCATTAAGATCAAGGTTGAAACAAGGATGTCCATTAACATGACTATTATTCAGTATGGTACTAGAAATGTTAGCTGTAGCAATAAGAGAGGAAAAGGAAATTGAAGGAATTAGAATAGGCAAAGAAGAAACTAGGCTATTGCTATTTGCACATGATATAATGATACACTTAGAATCCCAGAGAATCAAGTGAAAAACTACTTGTAAAAATTAACAACTTTGGCAAAGTTGCAGGTTACAAAATAAACCAACACAAATCTACTGCATTTCTATATATTATAGCAAAGCCCAACAGGAAGAGATAGAAAGAGAAGTCTCATTTAAAGCTAGCATAGACACTATAAAATATTTGGGAGTCTACCTGCCAAAACAAATCCAGGGACTATGTGAACACAATTGCAAAACACTTTTTGCACAAATAAACTCAGATATAAGTAAGTCGAAAAGCATCAGTTGTTCATGGGTAGTCCAAGCCAATATAATAAAAATGACAATTCTACCTAAATTAATATCCTTATTCAGTGGCACATCAATCAAACTATCAGATAATTATTTTTTAGAGCTGGGAAAAATAATATCAAAATTCATCTGGAAGAACAAAAGGTCCAGAATATCAAGGGAATTAATGAAAAGAAATAGTAGGGAAGGTGGCCTAGCTCTACCAGATCTCAAAGTGTATTATAAAGCAGCAGTTATCAAAACCACTTGGTACTGGCTAAGAAACAGAAGAGCAGACAAGTGGTATAGGTTAAGTAGTCAAGATACAGTAGTCAATGAACATAGCAATCTACTGTTTGATAAACCCAAGAATCCCAGCTTCTGGGATAAGAACTCACTCTTTGACAAAAATTGCTCAGAAAACTGGATAACAGTGTGGTGGAAACTTGGCATAGACCAATCCTGACACCATACAGAAGAATAAAGTCCAAATGAGTACATGATCTAGGTATAAAGATTGACACTATAAACAAATTAGTGGAGCAATTATGAGCGTATTTATCAGATTTATGGAGAAGGGAAGAATTTTTGACTAAACAAGTGACTGAAAACATTACGAAGTGCAAATGGAGGGAAGCAGAAAACTGGCAAAGAATTTTTGCAACTAGTGTCTGTGATAAAAGCCTCATTTCTAAAATATGTAGAGAACTTAGGCAAACATATGAGAATATAAGTTATTACCCAATAGGTAAATGGTCAGAGGATATGAACAAGAAGTTTTCAGAGGAAGAAATTAAAGCTATATATAGTCACATGAAAAATGTTCTAGCCTTTCCCCCAAGATGGCGCCGAAGGTGAAGAAGGAAGCTGTTGTCCCCCCCAAGACAGAAGCCAAGTCCAAGGCCTTGAAGGCCAAGAAAGCGGTGTTGAAGGGTGTCCATAGCCACAAAAAGAAGAAGATCCGAACGTCCCCCACCTTCTGGAGACCCAAGACACTAAGACTAAGAAGGCAGCCCAAATACCCTCGGAAAAGTGCCCCTCGGAGAAACAAGCTTGATCACTATGCCATCATTAAGTTTCCCTTGACCACTGAGTCTGCTATGAAGAAGACTGAGGACAACAACACCCTAGTTTTCATCGTGGATGTCAAGGCCAACAAGCATCAGATCAAGCAGGCAGTAAAGAAGCTGTATGACATCGATGTGGCCAAGGTCAACACACTGATCCGGCCTGATGGAGAGAAGAAAGCTTATGTCCGTCTTGCTCCAGACTATGATGCTTTGGATGTTGCCAACAAAATTGGAATCATCTAAACTGTGTCCAGCTGTCTCACTGCACCTACAATAAAAAGTTTTCCCCGATAAAAAAAAAAAGAAAAAAGAAAAATGTTCTAAATCACCATGGACTAGAAAGATGCAAATCAAAACAACTCTGAGATCAGATTGGCTAACACGACAAAACAAGAAGATGATAAATGTTGGAGAAGATGTGGAAGAATTGGAACACTAATTCATTGTTGGTGGAGCTGTGAGCTCATCCAACCATTCTGGAGAGCGATTTGGGACTATGGCCAAAGGGTTACAAAAATGAGCATATCCTTTGACCCAGCAATACTGGTCTTGGAACTCTATCCCCAAGAGATCATAAAAATGAGAAAGGGTTCCACATGTACAAAAATATTTACAGTAGCTGTCTTTGTGGAGGTTAAAACCTGGAAATCAAGGTGATGCCCATCCATTGGGGAATGGCTGAATGAATTGTGGTGTATAAATGTAATGGATTACTATTGAGCTGTAAGAAATGATGAACAGAAAGACTTCAGAGAGGCCTGGAAAGACTTCTATGAACTGATTTTGAATAAATAGAGCAGAATCAGAACTTTGTACACAGCAAAAACCATACTGTGTGAGGAATTTTTTCTGGTAGACTTAGTACTTCATTGCAGTGCAAGGACTTAAATAATTCCAGGTGATCTCTTAAGGCAAAATGTCTTCCACACCCAGAGAGAGGACTATGGAATTCTGTCACAGAATGATGTAGATCATTTTCTTTTGTATTATGTTTTGATTGGTTTTATGATTTCTCCTACTCATTTTCATTCTTTTATAAAACATGACTAAGGTAGAAATGTATTTAATAGGAATGTAGGTGTAGAACCTATATAAAATTGTATACCATCTCAGAGAGGGAGTGGGGAGGTAGCAGGGAAAGGAAGGAAGGAAGGGAAAAAATCTAAGATATATGGAAGTGGTTGCAGAACACTGAAAACCAATTAAATAATAGTAATTAAATCAGATTAACTAATGGCATATCTTTCTCTTTAGCTTTATAAAAATACTTGCACTTTAATTCATGATTTTATTTTATTTTTGCTCTAAATTAATACCTTTTCATATCTAGAATTTATTTTCAGATGTCTTTATTTATTTGATGATTTTGTGGGTTTTTTTAGACACATGTCCAATGCAGTGAGCTTCCCTTTTCCTCTCTTGTTGATAAAACCTTATTTTCTAAGGATTTCTTTAACTACATTTCCTGAGTTTTGGTAGGTTGTATCATTATTGTCATTTTGTTTGAAAAACTATATATTGATTTATTCTTTGTCCCACTGAGTCTTTAGAATTATGTTGTTTATATTTAAGTTCAAATCCTTTATTCAAAGGTCTTTTATTGATTTTAGTTTTTTTTTTTTTTCTGATTTGGCCATTGAAGGATGTATTTAGTATGTCTTCTTTTTATTTACAAAGTTTTATATTCTTGCATATGGTTAATTTTTGTAAGCTTGGTACACATAGTTAGAAGGATAAGCTGTTTTCTCTATTTCCACTGAGAAATTATCAGATTTGTCACATTTACTCTAATTTTTTGCTAATATTCTAATAAATACTTACCTTCCTTCTTGTTTGCCTTTTTGTTTGATTTTTCTGAGTTGAGGTCCCTAAATTTTTGTTTTGCTTGTTTATTTATCATAATAAATTCTATGGACTTTTTCTTCAGCTACTCAGACATTATGCTATTGAGTGCAGACATATACATATACACTAAACATTGTTGCCATGTCATCATTTCTGGTACTTTAATCATAATATAGTTTCCCTCTTTATCTCTCTTAAATATATGTTTTTACTGTTGTCTTGCCATTGGTTAAAATTGATTTCCCTGTTTTTTATTTTGTTTTCTTTAGTTCTGGTGAAGAATTCTAAAAATTTATCAAGCCACTCATTTAAGCTATACGAATGTTTATTTCAAGTGCCTTTAATAAAAACAACATATTTTTAAATTCTGCTTTCTAATATATTATGTCATCATATGCAGTTTTATATTAAATTCATCTCATTTACATTCATGGTTTTGATAGTTAATTATATGTTTTCCTCTATTGTATCCTTTTATTTTTGCAATTCATTTGCCCCCTGCGCATTTTATTCTTCACGAATAAGAATATGTTAAAGGTTAATAAATGTGATCAACACTTCCTTTTATGTTCGCTAAGATAAACACTCAAAAACAGATTTTATTCATGATTTTTCCTTCCCTAATTTTGTTCCCTCTTAAGTTCTTCTCTTCCCATTCCCAATTCTCATTTGTTTCCTTGTTGAATTTTTGTGTACTATACTCAGATCTCACTGTATTTGGGGGTATGTGTGTATGTATTTGTGAGATTTGTATGATAGCAGCCTTTTTAGCACTTTTCTCTATGTTTATATGTTATTATTTTTATGCATGTCATTTTTGAGACACTTTTGAAACATAAGTTTATAGCCTTCTTCCCCATTTCTTCCATAGTATTTTCCTTTTCTTCTATTGCTCTTTTTTTTTTTTTCTGTTTAGACCATCAAAACATAACAGAGCCACCTTAGTCTCTGAGCTTGTCTTACTTTGAGGCATTTATAAATATTAAAATTCTAAAAGAATGTTTTTAATCTATAAACGTAGAAGTACATCATCATTTAGCCCCTTTTAATTGCTCAAATATTATTTTTAAATTCCTAGGTTTCTCTTGACTCCTATGATTGCAATTCAGAATTTCTGTTCAGATCTCATATTTTTATCAGGAATAATTGAGAGATATCTATTCCATTAAAGATCCATGTTTTTTCCTTATGGGATGCTGCAGAATAATGTTTGCTTTTTTTTGGAATATCATATTCCAAAATTTTCACTTTTTTATGTATTTGCTGCAGTGCTATGTTATACTGCATGCATTCCCTTGGTACATGTACTATTTCTTTTTAGCTGATTATACTATTTTTTCCTTGATCTGCAAGCTCTGCATTTGAAATTTTATGCTTTTCTTCTGAGTATAAATCATAGTTTTCAATCTCTTCATCTTTCTTTGTCATTCTATTAAATCTGGGCAATTTTTATTTATGATTTCTTGAAATATGGTAAATAGATCCTTTCTGATCATGGTTTTTAGGAAATCTAAAAATGAGAGACAACATATTTTCTCCTATTTTTTCTAACTTTTTGTCTCATGTAAGAAATTGAAGGAGACATAAATAAACAGGATAGTTTTGTTATTATAGTGTCAAATTTAACATATACTTAAAAACCCTAAACTATACATAATAGAAGTCTATAGTTTCATATGTAATCATCTTTCTGTTTTTTGTATTTTTAAATATGCATATTTGTTGCTCTTTGTAAAGTTCATAATTTTTTAAAAAAGAAAAGTTTAAAAAGAAGACTTTCAAAGACTAGAGATATGGTCAGCCTATTTGGTTTGATCTTTGTATAAATGCATGCTTTTTGGTGATCCAAATTGCTTGTGGAGATAGCCACAGTAAATTTATCTTTCACATTCTTTCCCCCCAGTACATAGAAACAGGATCTATCCACAAGACAGTGGAATATTTTGAGTTTCATGCTGTGGTTATAGTGAAGAAATTTATGAGGCTAACTTAGTAATGATTAGACAACAACTTTAATTTTTATGTATTTAATTTTTACATGAAAAATTTTAAGTAACAGAACCAACTGCATGTGGATCAGTGGACCTGGGTTTGTATTCTAGTTGTGTGACCTTTGGCAAGTAATTTGAATAATCTGGGCTTCATTTTTTTTGTCTTTTATTGATGGGACTAAATTGGATCTTGGATTAGAAATCAAATGACTGGGGGGCAGAGCCAAGATGGAGGAGTAGAAAGATGCACATACCCTAGCTCTTCCCCCACAGCCCATAAAATACCTGTAAAAATGACTCTCAAAAAATTCTAGAGCAGCAGAAGTCACAGAATGACAGAGTGAAGGAGATTTCCAGCGCAAGGTAACCTGGAAGGTGACAGGAAAGGTCTATTGTGCCAGACATGGAGTGGAGCACAGCCCAGCCTTGCCCGTGTGGCACTGGGAGGAACACAACTGGAACAGGCCTCAGGGGTGGAATCCCCAGCAGCAGCAGGGTTCTCAGATCCCTCAACTGACAAACATCAATAGCAGCTTCAAAAGTCAATGAGAAAGCTTGTTCATCTTGATGACAAGGGAGCAGGGTCCTCCCTTAGGCCTGGCCCCAGGTAGTGGCAGGGGCCACAGCAGCTGAAGCAGCAATGACAGCAGCAGCATCCATTTGTGGAGCCCTCAGCTTAAAGTGCCTGGGGCAATTAAGCAGCTGATCTGAATCTCAGCCCTGAGGCTCAGTCCTGGGGCATGGCAGAGTTACAGGCAGTTGTGGAGAGGGAATTCTACTAATCACAGATGCTGAGTAGAAAAAATTTTCAGACCAGTGCACAGGCCAGTAACTCCTCTCCCTTAATTGTGCCACCTTAGAGGAACTGAGAACCTACAGGTCCCCAGAGTATACCCTCCTCTTGACAAAGGACTCAAAAGTCAGATAACTGTCTAGGAAAATGTCCAGAAAAGGGAAAAAAATAAGACTCTACAAGATTACTTTCTTGGTGAACAGGTATTTTCTTCCATCCTTTCAAATGAGGAAGAACAATGCTTGCCATCAGAGGTCTCCAAAAAAAATGTGCAATGGTCTCAGGCCATTAAACAGTTCAAAAAGGATTTTGAAAATCAAGTAAGAGAGGTAGAGGAAAAATTGGGAAGAGAAATGAGAGTGACACAAGAAAAACATGAAAAGCAAGTCAACAGCTTGCTAAAGGAGACCCCAAAAAATGCTGAAGAAAATAACACCTTTAGAGAGGGTGGAGCCAAGATGGTGGAGTAGAAAGACACACATATGCAGGCTCCTCCCATACAGCACATAAAATACCTGTAGAGAGGGACTCTCAACAAATTTTGGAGCAACAGAAGTGGAGAACAACAGAGTGGAGGAGATTTCCAGTCCAGGGTGACCTGAAAGGCTCATGGGAAATGTCTGTTGCACTTGACACAGAATGGAGCCCAGCCCAGCCTTGGCCGTGAAACCTGGCTCGCGAACAGCCCTTGGGGGTGGAATCTCTAGTTGCGGAATCCCCAGTTGCAGCAGCAGTGAGTTTGCAGATCCCTCAACCCACAGGCGCCAAATGTCAGTGACAGGATTTTTTCAGCTGGCTAGGAAGGGAGAAGGCCCTTCCATAGCTTCAGTCTCAGGCAGCAGCTGCAGAGGTCACAGCAAGTGTCAGCAGTTTCCACAGAAGCCCCTACTGCAGCCTGCATCCATTGTCAGATTGTAAACAATCTGACAGAGGAGCTTATCATTACCTCACACTGAATAGCAGTGAAACTGGAGGCCAGGTGCCTGTGGAGAGGAAACTGCTAAGACTCTGGGCACAAAAATCTCTTCCCACTCCCAGACCAGTGTACATGCTTGATTGTGCCACCTTGGAGGAACTGAGATCTTATAGATTCCCAGAGTATACCCTACTCTTGACAAAGGACCCAATAGTCAAGTAACTGGTTGGGAAAATGCCCAAACGAGGCAAAAAAAATAAGACTATAGAAGGTTACTTTCTTGGTGAACAGATATCTTCTACCATCCTTTTGGATGAAGAAGAACAATGCTTGCCACCAGGGAAAGACATAAAAGTCAAAGCTTCTGGATCCCAAACATCCAAAATAAATAATCAATGGTCTCAGGCTATGGAAGAGCTTAAAAAGGATTTTGAAAATCAAGTAAAAGAGGTAGAGGAAAAAACTGGGAAGAGAAATGAGAGAGATACAAGAAAACCATGAAAAGCAGGTCAACACCTTGCTAAAGGAGACCCAAAAAATGTTGAAGAAAATAACACCTTTAAAAATAGGCTAACTCAATTGGCAAAAGAGGTTCAAAAAGCCAATAAGGACAATGCTTTAAAGAGCAGAATTAGCCAAATGAAAAAGGAGGTTCAAAAGCTCACTGAAGAAAATAGTTCTTTAAAAATTAGAATGGAACAGATGGAGGCTAATAACTTTATGAGAAACCAAGAAATCACAAAAGAAAACCAAAAGATTGAAAAAATGGAAGATATTGTGAAATATCTCATTGGAAAAACAACTGAAATAGAAAATAGATCCAGGAGAGAAAATTTAAAAATTATGGGACTACCTAAAAGCTATGATAAAAAAAAGAGCTTCGACATCATTTTTCATGAAATTATCAAGGAAAACTGCCCTGATATTCTAGAACCAGGAGGCAAAATAAATATTGAAAGAATCCACCAATCACCTCCTGAAAGAGATCCAAAAAGAGAAACTCCTAGGAACATTGTGGCCAAATTCCAGAGTTCCCAGGTCAAGGAGAAAAATATTGCAAGCAGCTAGAAAGAAACAATTCAAGTGTTGTGGAAATACAGTCAGGATAACACAAGATCTAACAGCTTTTGCATTAAGGGATCAAAGGACTTCGAATATGATATTCCAGAAGTCAAAGGATCTAGGACTAAAACCAAGAACCACCTACCCAGCAAAACTGAGTATAATACTTCAAGGGGAAAATGATCTTTCAATGAAATAGAGGACTTTCAAGCATTCTTGATGAAAAGCTGAATAGAAAATCTAACTTTCAAACAGAAGAATCAAGAGAAGCATAAAAAGGTAAACAGGAAAGAGAAATCATAAGGGACTTACTGAAGTTGAACTGTTTACATTCCTATATGGAAAGATAGTATTTGTAACTCTTGAGACTTTTCTCAGTATTTGGGTAGTTGGTGGGATTACACACACACACACACACACACACACACACACACACACACACACACACACACACATACACACACAGAGACAGAGCACAGGGTGGGTTGAATAGGATGGATGATATCTAAAAAAATGAAATTAAGGGTGAGAGAGAAATATATTGGGAGGAGAAAGGGAGAAATGGAATGGGGCAAATTATCTCTCAGAAAAGAGGCAAGTAAAAGACTTTTCAGTGGAGGGAAAAAGGGGGGAGGTGAGAGAAAAACATGAAGCTTACTCTCATCACATCAGACTAAAGGAAGGAATAAAATGCACACTCATTTTGGTATGAAAACCTATCTTACAATACAGGAAAGTGGGGGATAAGGGGATAAGCAGGGTGGGGGGATGATGGACGGGAGGGCAATGGGAGGAGGGAACAATTTGAAGTCAACACTCTTGGGGAGGGACAGGATGAAAAGAGAGAATAGAAGCAATGGGGGGCAGGATAGGATGGAGGGAAATATAGTTAGTCTTAAACAACATGACTGTTATGGAAGTCATTTGCAAAACTACACAGATATAGCCTATATTGAATTGCTTGTCTTCCCAAAGAGAATAGGTGGGGAGGGAGGGATGAAGAAAAGATGGAATTCAAAGTTTTGGGAACAACTGTCAAATACTGTTCTTGTTACTAGGAAATAAGAAATACAGGTAGTGGAGTATAGAAAGTTATCTTGCCCTACACAACAAAAGAGAAGATGGAGATAAGGGAAGGGAGGAATGTTAGAAGGGAGGACAGATTGGTGATAGGGGTAATTAGAATGTTTGGTGTTTTGGGGTGGGGGTAGGGGAGAAATGGGGAGAAAATTTGGAACCCAAAATTTTGTGGAAATGAATGTTTAAAACTTAAATAAATAAATTTTAAAAAAGTTTTATTGAAAAAAAAGAAAATAACACCTTTAAAAATAGGCTAAAACAATTGGTAAAAGAAGTGCAAAAAGCAATGAGGAGAAGAATGCTTTGAAAAGCAGAATTAGCCAAATGGAAAAGGGGGTTCAACAGCTCACTGAAGAAAATCATTCTCTATAAGTTCGAATGGAGCAGATGGAAGCTAATGACTTATGAGAAACCAAGAAATTACAAAACAAAACCAAAAGACTGAAAAAAATAGCAGATAATGTGAAATATCTCATTGGAAAAACAACTGAACTGAAAAATAGATCTAGGAAAAACAATTTAAAAATTATGGGACTACCTGAAAGCATGATTAAAAAAAGAGCCTAGATATCATCTTTCAAGAAATTCTCAAGGAAAACTGCCCTCATGTTTTAGAAACTGAGGGCAAAATAAATATTGAAAGAATCCACACATCACCTCCTGAAAGAGATCTGAAAAGAGCAACTCCTAGGAATATTGTAACCAAATTTCAGAGTTCCCTGGTAAAGGAGAAAATATTGCTAGCTGCTAGAAAGAAACAGTCTGAGCATTGTGGAAATACAATCAGGATAACACAGTATCTTGCAGATTCTATATTAAGGAATTGAAGGGCTTGGAATATGATATTTCAGAAGTCAAAGGAACTGGAATTAAAACCAAGAATCACCTACCCAGTAAAACTGAGTATAATACTTCAAGGGAATAAATGGTCATTCAATGATATAGAGATCTTTCAAGCATTCTTGATGAAAAGATCAGAACTGAATAGTAAATTTGACTTTCAAATACTAGAATCAAGAGAAGCATAAAAAGATAAACAGGAAAGAGAAAACATAAAGGACTTTCTAAAATTGCACTGTTTACATTTCTACATGGACAGGTAATATTTGGAACTCTTGAGACTTTTCTCAGTATTTGGGTAGTTGGAGGGATTATACACACACACACACACACACACACACACACAGCACAGGTTGAGTTGAATAAGAAAGGACATCATCCCTTAAAAAAATAAAATTAAGCAATGAGAGAGGAATATATTGGGAGGAGAAAAAGAGAAATTGAACGGGGCAAATTATTACTCATAATAAACACAAGAAAAAGCTTTTTCAATGGAGGAGAAAAGGGAGGAGGTGAGAGGGAAAAAGTGAAGCTTACTTACTTCACATTTGACTTAAGGAGGGAATAACATGCTCACTCAATTTGGTATGCAAATCTATCTTACACTACAGTAAAGTAGGGGAGAAGAGACAAATGGAGTGAGAGGGATGATGCAAGAGAGGGCAAATGGGAGAAGGGAGTAATTTGTAGTAAATACTTTTGCTGAAGGACAAGGTCAAATAAGGAATAGAATAAATTAGGGGCAGGATAGGATGGAGGGAAATATAGTTAGTCTTATACAACATGACTATTACTGAAGTCTTTTGCAAAACTACACATATATAGCCTATATTGAATTGCTTGACTTCTCAGTGTGGATGTATGGGGAGGCTGGAATGGAGAGAAGTTGGAATTCAAAGTTTTAGAAATGAATGTTGAAAATTGTTTTTGCATGCAACTGGGAATAAGAAATACAGGTAATGAGATATAGAAATATGTCTTGCCCTACAAGAAAAAATAGAAGATGGGGATAAGGGAAGCGAGGGGTGTAATAGAAGTGAGACCATATTGAGGGAAAGGATAATCAGAATGCAAATTGTTATAGGGTGGGGTTAGGGTAGAGATGGGGAGAAAATTTGGAACTCAAAATTTTGTGGAGAATGTCGAAAACTAAAGATAAATAAGTATTTTTAAAATATTAAAAAAAATATAACCATAGAGTAAGGGAAGGGATAAGTGTATACACATATACATATATACATATATGTAGTCATTAGCTATCATATTTGTGTATACATATATACACATATCATTTCTTTTAATATATGTGTGTTTCATCAAATAGATGAACCATTAAAAGATCAATTTATATCAAGTTTTCCTAAAAGTATATTTTCTAACATTAATGTCATTGGCTACACAAAATACTTATTTTTATTTTTTTCTTTCTCTGCAATCTTTATATTTCTTCTTAATTATAAAATATTACTTGGAACTTTCAAATATTAAACAGATATACAATGTATTTATATGCTTCTCTCTTGAATATTTTTCTTCTCATTTAATTTTAGTTCCATTGATTTCTTAACATAAATATTTTGTATTTGAAATTACCAATACTCAATTACCCTTAGTTCATATAATCATAAACAACAAAGTGTGTTGATGCAATTCTAGCATTTGCTTTACATGTCTGAAGATAGTATCACTTCATCTAACGATTATATTTGTTTTACCTTTAAAAATTATCTTTAAAATCAAAAATAAAAGAAGTCAAATGGTCTTCCAATACCATATTCTACAAATGCTTTCCTTACACTTGAGTAATATCTCTCTTCAATTTCCAATATCTGATAATTTTGTGATTCTATTTCCCCTAGAGGTATCAATCATAATTCTTTCTCCTCCTCCTTGTCTGTTACTGCTTCCTGTATCCTATGGATTGCAGGTATGGCAAAGCACCTCTTTACAATCTATTATTCAGTAAAAGGTGTTCAAAATCAATGGGTACTTGAGCAATTAGAATTCAGAAAGAAAAAACCAAAAATATGGAAATGGAGTATGTAATGAAGAAAAGTTTATTCAGAAAATTAACTTCATGTGCATAAAAGAAATTATTTTTCTCACTTTTTCATTTGCTAAATAGATCAGATTTATCTGTAATCTCATCAAAAGGGGATATTTCATTCACAGATATAGTCTCTAGCTCATTGAGGCCTCACTGGATCATCTGTTTTTCAATTTTTCCCTTATTCTTCCATTAATCCTTTAGAGAAGATATACTCAGTGTCCAGTGAGAAAGCATTTGTAAAACAGTGTATGGAACACTTATTTGTTTGGTACAAAATAGTGCTATATGCATACTTATTCCTTTCTATTTCTCTATATTGTGAATACCTGTGACACACCCTGGCTGTCGATCTGTTATCCTTCATAGTTGTCTGTCCTGGATGATATTTTTTAATCCATCTATCAATCAGTATTGACTTATTAAGTACTTGCTGTATTCCAGTCATAGTACTCAACACTGGGGGTAGAAATATGGTGAAAGAAGTATCTTCTACTTTCAAGGAGCTTGGATTTTAATTGGAAAGATAAAATTTATATATTCATGTGTATGTAGAATAAACATATATAAAATAAATGCAAAATAAACATAAGGTTGTTTGGGAAGAAAGACACTAGAAAGTGAGAAAAATCTGAAAAGATTTGGTAAGTTGAAGGTTGAGCTGTGTCTTGAAGGAATAAAGGAATTCATTGAGGTAGAAGTGAGGAGGTCATGCATTACAGACCATGAGAGAAAATACATATAAAGTCACAGGTGGGAGATGGAGTACAGGGAAGAACAAAAAGAAGACTATTCTGGCTAAATGTTATGGGAGGAGGAGTAATGTATAAGGAGTTTGGATGGATATATTGGGGCCCAGATATAAAGGGCTGGAAATTTTATATTTTAACCTAAAAGCAATAGGGAATCTTCTAAGTTTATTAAGTAGGAGAGTGACATGGTCAGATTTGAGCTTAAGGATATTCTACTTGCATGCTAGTTGTTATTTCTTGCTTGCGAAGCAAGTTTGTTTATAAACTGAGCTAACTTACTCCAACCACATATATCCCTGTTGCTCTTTGGGTCACCTACAATTTTTACTCTTTAGAAATTATATACATCGATGATTCACACTCATAAAGATAGCAACACTGGAAGAACACTGGGTTGCACAATTTTCCATCTACCATTTAACTGAGATATTAACTAGGGTCCCTAATTTTCTCCCTCAGTGCCTTTGCTCATAGTATTCTCTAGCCCTAGAATTTATTTTTCCTTTTCTTTCTGTCACTTGAACTTGCTTTTATTCTCAAAAATGCTAAAAATATGGACTTCTCCACCAAACTTTCCTGTGTAGAAGTGATTACTCCTTTCTGTGAATTTTTTTATTTTTAACTGTAATATAATTTACTTATTTTCAGTTTTCAATATTCATTTCCCCAAGATTTTGAACTGTAAATTTTCTCCCCATCTCTCCCTTCCTCCAATTCCAGAACAGGATGCATCCCAACCACCCCTTTCCCCAATCTGCCCTCCCTTCTACCACTCCTCCTTTTCACATTTCACTCCCTTCTAATTTCGTATAGGGCAAGATAGATTTCTATACCCCATTGCCTGTAGGACTTACTTCCCAGTTGCATGCAAAAGCAACTTTTAAAATTCATTTTTTAAAGCTTTGAGTTCCACATTGTCTCCCTTCCTCCTCCCTCCCCCCTTCACTGAGAAAGAAAGCAATATGATATTGGTCATATGTGTATAGCCATACAAAACATTTCCATAAGAGTCACGTTATGAAAGACTAACCACATGTCTCTTTATCCTGTCCTGCCCTCCATTTATTCCATTTTCTCCCTTCACCTGATCCTCCACAGTAGTGTTTGTTTCTGATTACACCTTTCCCCAATCTACCATCTCTTCTATTATCCTCCCTCTCCTATCCCCTTCCCCCCTGCCCTTATGCAGGGTAAGATAAATTTCTACACCCAATTGAATGTGCATTATTCCTTCCTTAAGCCAAATCTGATGAGAGTAAAACTCACTTATTTCCTCTCACTTCCCCCCCCCCCCTTTCCCTCAATTGTAAAATCTCTTTGTTGCCTCCTTTATGTGAGATGGTTTACTACATTCTACCTCTCCCTTTCTCTTTATCCCAGTACATTTCTCTCAACACTTGATTTTATTTTGTAGACATCCTCCCTTCATATTCGGCTCACTGTGTGCCCTCCACCTACATATGTATGTATGTATGTATGTATGTTTGTATATATACGTATATATGTGTGTATGTGTGTATATATAAATATATGTATGTATACACATGCATTCATGTATACTTACCCATATATAATATAAATATACATGCATACACCTACACACATATGTGTGTGTGTGTGTATGTATATGTATATGCTCTCTAGCTACTCTTATACTGAGAGAGGTCTCATGAGTTACATCTATCATCTTTCATTGTAGGAATGTAAACAGTTCAACTTTAATGAGTTCCTTATGGATTCCCTTTTCTGTTTACCTTCTCTTGTTTCTTGTATTTGTTTCTCTTGATTCTTGTATTTGAAAGTCAAATTTTTTATTCAGCTCTGCTTTTTTCAAAAAGATTACTTGGAAGTCCTCTATTTCATTGAAATTCTATCTTTTTCCCCTGAAGTAATATATTCAGTTTTTCTGAGCAGGTGATTTTTGGGTTTAATCCTATCTCCTCTGACCTCTGGAATATCATATTTGAAGCTCTTTTTCCCCTAAGAGTAGAAGCTGCTAAATCCTGTGTTATTCTGATTGTGTTTCTGCAATACTTGAATTGTTTCTTTCTGGTTATTTGTAATATTTTCTCCTTTCCTAGGATCTCTGAAATTTGACTACAATATTCCAAGGAGTTTTCCTTTTGGGATTTCTTTCAGGAGGTGATCAGTGGATTCTTTTCATTTCTATTTTACCCTGTGGTTCTAGAATATCAGGACAGTTTTCCTTGATAATTTCTTGAAAGATGATGTCTAGGCTCTTTTTTGGATCCTGACTTTCAGGTTGTGTAATAATTTTTATATTATCTCTCCTGGATCTACTTTTCAGGTCAGTGCTTTTTTCAAGGAGATACCTCACATTGTTTTCTATTTTTTCATTCTTTTGGTTGTTTTATAATTTCTTGATTTCTCATAAAGTTATTAACTTCCATTTGTTCCATTCTAATTTTCAAGGAATTATTGTCTTCAGTGAGTTTTTGGACCTCCTTTTCCTCTTGGCCAATTCTGCTTTTTAAGGCACTCTTCTCTTCATGGGCTTTTTGGATCTCTTTTGCCATTTGGGTTAGTGTGTTTTTAAGGTGTTACTCTCTTTAGTATTTTTTGGGTCTCCTTCAGCAAGCTGTTGACTCATTTTTTGTGATTTTCTTGCACCACTCTCATTTCTCTTCCCAATTTCCTGTCTGTGATTTTTTTTAAAAAAGTTTTTCCTACTTCTTAGGCTTTTATATTTTAATAAAATGTCCATCTTACTTCTCCTAATTCTTCCACACAGGGAAAATGTATTCTTTCTCTCACCTTCTGCCTTGACCTTAGAAAATACTTAATAAATGCTTGTAAAACAAAAGAACAATAATGGCTCATATTTATATAAAGCATTAAAATTTATAAAGCATCAATTTGATATGACATAAAAAAGTGAAGAACAATGTATTTAGAGTCAGAGACTCTGAGTTTTAACCCAAGCTCTATCGTTTGTGGCCTTGAACAGGTCAGTCTCATGGGGCTCTCAGTTTCTTTATCTGTAAAGTGAAGGGTTTGGACTAAATTGCCTCTGAATTCTCTTCCAGCTTTAAAGTTATGGTTTCATTTTATTAAAGCTTAAGACTCTCCCTCCCAGAGAGAAGCTGACTAGATGTCCTCTGCAGAGTTCTAGGGGTTTTTCTGAGAGGTCAGGGAAGTCTTTTTCAAATACCTTTAGTACAAGCCTTGATTCTGGTGTGATCTCACTGTTAATTGCCAACAATTAGTGTTCCATTTTTACTGAATCATTTGACACCAATACCTTTTTAGAAAGGATATTTATTAAGAAAAGATAGCAAGAACAGAAGTATGAGGATTTCCTCCACAGTTCAGGGGGCAACTAGGTGGAGCAGTGAATAGAGGGCAGGTCCTGGAGGATAACCTCAGGATGACCTGAGTTCATATCCAGCCTCAGACACTTACTAGCTGTGTGAGCCTCTTCAATTCACTTAACCCTTTTTTCCTCATTTTTCTCATCTGTAAAATGGGCTGGAGATGGAAATGGCAAACCACTCCATTATCTTTGCTAAGAAAATCTCAAATGGGATCATGAAACATCAGATATGATTGAAACTACTGAATAACAGCAGCCAGGGGCATACTATATCCTATACATTTTTGATCCCTGGGGAGAGTGGACTTAAACATGACACAATTTCTACATATCAGTGGTTCTACCAATTTTAATTCCAAATATCCCTTAACCACTGGACAAGTTCTTGTTTGAGCTACTGCTGGACTAGATCAAACAGATTACTCAGTACTTTACTCCACACCTTCTAGCTTGTAGTAGATCCTAGAATGGACTCCAAATCCCTGTTCCTGGTGACTTGTTTTCCTTTTGGAGTTCACAAGGTCATAATCAACCCAAATATTCTTCACCAAAAAGCACAAAGAAAAGACATAAAGATATAAACAGGATCCAGAACTCAGAGGCCATCGTGCAGCATGTCTAATGGGGAAGATAAAGTCTGAAGATCTGTCTATCCACTGAAGACTTAATCCTTCCATTCTTCCTTTAATGCAATGAGAAAGAATTAGAACCCTTTTACTTTGAATGCACCCTGATTTTTGTGTCTATCAACATTCTGTCTAGTCATTACTTGGTTACAGAACATAAACAGTTATGGAATACCTGAATATATTCCAAATGGGGAAGCAGGGCCCTTCAGTTACATATCATGCTTTTTCAGAAGTAGGTTCTCAAGCCTCTTCCATTTTGGAATTGCATCAGCCAAACATGATACTCATGTCCACCACACTCTCCCATCATTATTTTATGATATACATTAATACATTTGATTTTTGCATTAACCCTGCAAGATAGATAGCATTGCTGTCACTATTTAGCAGGTGAGAGAACTAGGGCTCAGAGAGATTGGATAACTTGTAAGTGACTTAATTCCAAGTTCAGTGTTTTATCTGTAATGTTGACAATAATTGCTCAATTAATTTATATAAGCTCAAAAATTGCATAAGGCCATATAAGGGGAAATTTGTAATGAAAATAAGATGATCTTATTCAAAAGAAAATCTATTTGATGAAATGAATAATTAAAGCATTATTTTTTGGAATAATTAAATGCAGCTACTGGCCCCAGATAAAAGAGTTTTTAAAGGAAGATCCCATGTTGGTAGAACGCAGGTGGTGTTTTAGGAATTTTCCATGTTGTCTCCTGTAAGATTTATAGGGAAAAAGAAGAGCCAATACTTTAAAGATGCAAACATTTCCCTCTCTAATATGGTTTTTCTTTTAGTACTCTAAGTCTTTATGTCTGTCTTCTCCTCTACAAAGGGGAAGGATGAGAGCAGATTATCTTTAAGTTCCTTTTCAGTTTTGCAAACCTATTGTGCTGTCCCCTGCTTTTTTTTTTTTTTTTACTACCACATGGCTATAGAAATTACAGCAATCCATGATATATTTCTTGTCTAGTTCTATTTTCCAGTTGTAATTTCATTTATTTCCAAGAGCATTTAGCCCCAGGAAGAAAATGAACCAAAAGGGATTTTTAAAGACATATGGACTTAAAATTGTTCTGAAAAGCTCACATTCAGTGACTCCTGACCTTTAACCAAGGAAATGCCAAACCCAGAGTGAACACAGGGGCCACTTAGTAAGAATATCAGAAACTATAATCTCTGACTATAGGGGAGGCAGAGTGAGGTCTAGATACATCAGGAAAAGCAGCTATCACAAGTAGGTAAAACCAGGTGCATGGTTTTTAGAAATTTCACTTCAGTAGATTCTATATCCTGGCAACCTGAAAAAGGAAACAACTTCTCCATGAGTTGAAGTAGTATGATGCATTTGGAAGTATATTGTAATAGGTGTCAGAAGATCAAAATTGTAGCCCTAGTTTTTCCATTACCTATTGTGACTTTGGGCATGAAATTTCACTTTGGTCATAGGATAAAAATCCTAAGGCTGAAAGGGACCATAGAGATTTTGTCTAACATTCTCATTTTTCCAATGAGGAGACATGTACCATGATTTCCCTTATGAATAAGATGTTGGGACTGAACTAGATGATCTCTAAATTCATTTTATGTCCAACAGTATTCTATAAATCCAGTTTGTCCCAAGAAAGCTACTTAGGGATTGGAAGAAATTGATCCATTTGGTAAGTATATCTACTTATGTTGTTTTCAGAAGGTTCTGTGTACTTTCAAAAGGAGGGCGTCTACTATTTTGACCTCCAATGTCCTTTAAAATATGAATAGTTTCTGGTGTAAGGTGTGTGTGTGTATGTGGGTGTGTGTTTCCTGGAGGGAAAATAGTAAAAAAGGGAGATGTCAACATTCCTCCTTTTGTTTCATTAAAACAAGAAATTAGTTACAAACTTGCATTGCTTTGTGAAAGAATTGGATCAGTTCAAATGATGACATTCTTTCCTTGTAAGAATTACCTGGGAAAACTTAAAACAGAAGCAAAGAGGGTGAGTATGTGTATGTTTTCCAGCTTGGCAAATTTGTTACAGAGCCTAAGTCATCCATCACCATGTCACAAAGTAAATAGAATACTCCCATTTAAAGTCTTGCCTGGAGGTTTGCATGTGTGTTTCTTAGAATAAAGGATTACTGGAGCAGGGGAATGCAGGTACCCGGGCCCAATGCTTTTGATATGTAACTTTTGCTTCCAGGGTCACCATTAATTTCTTTCTTCCCACATCCAATGACATCTTTTTATTCCTTAGGATGGAGAGGAGTAGTGAAAGAGAAAAATTAGTTACGAAACAAACCCAGTTATCTAGGTGAGAGCTAATGTGAACCCAAACCAGAATGAGAAGGGGGCAAATGAATACAATGGATAGAATCTGGCCAGTGATTCAATGTGATTGCAAACGGAAAGGAGAGAATTGATGCTGTTTCAAGCTTTCAGCCATAGATGATTGGGAGAATGATATGTCCATTTTCATTACTATTTCACACCCTGGAATACTCCTCTATTCACCCTCTGACATTTTGAATTTTCACCTTGGTTTCTTAATGGTTTATCTCAAGTTCTAACTTTTCAATAATCCTTCCCCTATTAGCCTACCCCAAGTGATCTTTCTTTTCTAACAATTCTTTGCCTTATGCCACCTTTATGATATGGTTTGAGGATCTTACTTCTGCCAAATATATTCCCATTGGCCTTTCATGGTTTCTGAAATTCATGTATATTCATTTGATTAGATGAGAGATATTAAAATACCAATGGAATAAAACTTGGATGTTGAAAACTAGCACATTGAGTCAATGATGTTATCAGCTATTAATACTTTAGTTCAAATTGATTTTTTAGTTAAAATACCTGAAAAACAAATCTCTAAATGTATAGTCATTTCCATTGGACATCCCCTTACTCCTTCCCAGCTTTGTATTTGAAAGCTTTATTCAATTCTTTTTCCTTCCATCTTGAAGCTCATATGTGTTTTGATAAAAGCAGGTTTTGATGAAAACAATGTTTGCATATTTATATATTTTAAAATTCAAATTGTAGAATTTTCCATTTGTTTGAAGATCTGGTTATCTCTTTAACTTGAATGCTGGTGCCAGTTTCATTTTGCCTCAAATGCATTGTCCTCTGAAATAGTAGCATGGTTTATCCTCTTTTCTCAGGCAGTGGCAATTGCAGCTAAGATGGTTTCATGATTTTCCTTCCTTATGTGGAATGTTATTTTTCTGGATTTAGATTATGGTGGGCCAGAGTGGAGGAAAGGAAGTAGTTATTGGTAAGAAAATACTTAATGTTAACTATCTCTATTTCTCTTCTTTACTAGCAAGGGGCTTTAGGGAAAAACTGAATCATCATTTTGACAGGAATTCCTGGAAGGGTCTAGGCTACTCCTAGGTTGTAGGTTAGCTACTTTTGGAAGCAATTGTGACTTTTTGGGATCACCAGGGTACTGTTTAACAAAGGGAGGAGGTCATTTTCCAAATTAGAATATAACATTAACTCCTTTGTGTCACCATAGTACAAAGTGTCATGTGCCCTATATTTACCAATTAATAAGACTGGAACACATGTCATGGTTCTAGACACATGTGAAGTTATGGAATGTATGACTGCCTTTTCATGAAAGTCAATGAGACCATCAATTAATAGTGAAAACTTTTCAATGTTGCAGCAACAACATGTAAGAAAAACTCCCTTCTCCACTTTCTCCACCTGGATGGGTCAGGGTAGCAGGCAAATAAAGTAATGAATATGACTCATATACCGATATGTGAGGCAGCAAAAGGCAAGACTGCAACACTTGATGATGGGTATGGGTAACAAGTATATATGCACACATATACACATATGCATAAATATATGAGTATACCTTATGGTTTATGCCTCCCTACCCCCACCAAGAATTTCCAGTGATTCCATATTTTCTTTAGTAGAAAATACAAACTCTATTTTTGGGTATTTAAAACCCCAAAGGGTCTTCTTCCAGCCAACCTTCTCAGACTTATTTTATATTAATCCATTTCATGAATTCTATATTCTTGTCTGCTGACCTCCCTACTGTTTTGCTAATTGACCTTGTTGTCTCCCATCCCTGTGTCTTTGTACAGACTGTCTCCTAATGTCTCTAAGAGATCTTACTTTCCTTCCAAGCTTCACTCACGTGAATCTCCTGGAATTGTTTTGTCCAAGTTTTATATTTGTTTAGTTTTGTACATGTGTATTCTTAATAAAAAGTAAATGGTGTTTGTCTTTGCATTACTAGTACAGATCAATGATTAAGAAATGTCTTTTGAACTGAATTGAATAATCAGATTAAATATGATAGTGCACAAATGCAATTACTAAGAGTAGACAAAAGGGAAAAATCCAAGTTATCTTGTTATAGTCATGCTCAAATGCTACCTGTAGAGTTCTTTGGTGAGGAAGAATGTCTTAAGACTTTATCTTCAGTACAGTTTTGAGGTTTATAGTCTGGAATGTTCTGCCTGTTGGGGTTAAAAACCAAAGGAGTAAATTACGTGTCTGTACATATTGAAAACCATATTGATGGAACACAAACAACTTAATAAACCTGCTGAGTGATGCAAAAGAAACCTAAAAGAAGGGCCCTGACTTCACATTTATATTCCAATCATGAAAATGAGACAGTTATGAAAAGGAAATAACGACACAAAGCAGTCTCTACTGAATAACACTGGTACATACAATTAAAGTTACACTAGTTAAAAGGAGGGATAAATTGGTCTATGACCTCACAGACTTAAGTTCATTATTCAGGATGGATATGTTCGAGCCATAGGAAAAGGAAAGGTCAAAGCATGCTAGCAGGGAGAAACATGGGAATGAAGTCAGAAATGTATTAGGCATGTTTGAAAGGTATTAATCTATCCATCCAGTTGAAGCACAGGGGTTGTGCTTAGAAATAATTGGAGGCTCAGATTCAATCCAGCTCATACCGTGTCTAGATGAGATTCTATCTGGCCTGCTTGTGAACACAAGTGTTAAAAATGCTTAGGATCCTTAACAGCCAACCCAAGATGGAGAATCTTTAACAAACCTTATTTTAATTTGACTTTAAGAAGGCTTGAGTTGAATTGATTCGAGGAGGCATGTTGGTATTTTGGGGTCCCAAGCACCCCTAAACCTCATCATTTATGGTTCCCTGACTGGGAATAGCTGCTAATCTCAAGTTCTTCTGCCAAGACTGGAAGGTATGTAAGCCTCCTCCTCTCCCTCCTCCCCTTCTCATTCTCCAAGCACCTTGGAAATGGATTTTCAGACCTGGCTTCAGGTCTCAGTATCAGTAAATTCTCTGGTGCTAGGGAATTAGAGAACACTCTCAGGTTGTTGGTCCAGTGGCTGTGTTTGAGGCACTGGACCTGGGCATACTCTCTAAAGCAAATATGCACAATTCTCTGACTCTCCTGGGCGCTATGGATTTAGAGAAATGGCATTTATCAGGAAGTGTGTGCCTAAGTCTCTGAGTTACCTGGGCACTAGGGGATGAGGGAAAACTCAGTTACTTTTTTGTCCTCTTGTTTTTTTTCTCAAGGCTTACTTCCATGTCTTCCTTTACAGAGGGAGGGGCTTCCAGTCCCATGCCAAGTAATAGATAAATCTTCTTCAATTCCAAAGAATTCATCTTTGGGTTGTCTCTTACAAAACTGAAAAAAAATTAGCTTCTCTAAAGAACTTAAAAAGAAAAAGTTAGTGTTGTTTTGCAACACAGTTTGGCCTCAGTATCACCTTAAGGACAACGAAGTATGGCCCATTTTTGGGATCTTACAATGTAATACTCTTTTACAGTTAGAATTATACTGTCTCCAAAAGGAAAAATGGATAGAAATACCTTACATAAGGGCCTTCATCAAACTCTCTCAGGACCCCATTGTCAGAAAAGATTGTAAGATACTTGTAGCCAGAGCCGCCCCACAAAGGGACAATGGGGGTGAATTGGATGTTAGGGTCTTGGCCTCACCTCTTCCCCTCTCTCTGTTCCCACTATCCCAATTCCTATCCTCACCCCAATCTCCCCCAGCTCCTCTCATTGCTCCCTTACCTCCCCCAACCATGGCCATCCCTTCTTTGCATTGGTTTCCCTTCCCTTTTCCTTTACCTCAACTCCCCTCAATTCCTGCCTCATTTACCTTCCACATCTCCTATCCTGTATCTCTTCCCATGACCCTTCCTCCCTCAGCAACCCCTGCTCAGGTCCCAGTCACAGGTGTTGCTGAGGTACCTCCCTCTGCACTCCTTCTCCCTGGGACAACATCCACTCTGGCCTCAGGCCCTGCTCCCACTGCACTTTCTGGGGTATCTTCCCCTCTGATCCCTTCCCTTCCTCAGGTGCCAGCTGATCTTTCCTCTTGCTAGGCAGATGCTCTGGCTTTGCAGTCCAAAGCAGTTGAGTCAGCATTCCCTCTTGAAAACTGGGACTTCTTATCTCTCTAACCAAGCCCCTGTCCCCACAGCACCTTCAAGGTTTTTTCCCTTGAGGGAAGTGCATGTTCTGTATCTCATTTAGGTTAAAGAGAAACTGGGGAGATACTTGGAAGACTCCACTAAGTTTACTGAGAGTTGTAGGGACATATCCCTACAATTTGAACTTTCTTGGAAGGATCTGCATATTCTTTTCTCTGCCTGTTGTACCATTGAGGAGAAGGGGAGAATTTGGGAACACGCCCAAAAGTCTGGGGATCGTATGGCTAGCAATGATCCCATAAAATACTCCCCAGAAGCAGTTGCTGTTTCCTCCAGTGACCCAGGATGACATTATCAAAAGAGTGAGTACAGAGGAAAGAAAGACCATATGATAATTTGCCTGTTAGAAGGCCTAAAAACTGCATTTCAAAAACAACTAAATTTTCAAAAAGTTGGGGAAATTATTCAGGAGAAAAAGAAGACCCTGCCCTTTTTCAAGACTGGCTAGTAGAAGCTATTAAAAAGCATACAAATTTGGATCCTGACTCCATAGAACGGGCAGCCGTCCTTAGCATGTATTTTATTAATCAGTCTGCCCCAGATATTAGGAAGAAACTGCAGAAATTGGTAATGGGACCCCAAGCACCTCAGGCCCAATTATTGGAGATGGTCTTTGGAGTCTTTAACAACAGAGTCCATGTTGCAGCAGAGGAAAGAGAAGGAAGGAGCAGGGCTAGGAAAAGGGGGCATGCTCAATTCTTGGCTGCTGCCATGGCCAGGAAAAGGCCCAGGAAGTACCCCTCCAGGGCATCTCCTTGGAGGAAGCCTGGCTACTTGGACAGTGGGGAAACCTGCTTTCAGTGCCATAAGGAGGGTCATTGGTCCCTCCCCCAGAGGGAGCCCAGGAACTGACACCTGTGGAACCATGCCCATGTGACCAAGAGGGACATTGGAGGAAAGATTGTCCCTCAGGTTGGAAAAGTGGTGAAGTCGCCTCCCAGCACCCTGTCCTCCAGTCTTCTCAAGACTTGAAATGACAGGGAAGTCTGGATGCTGGCAGTGCTCCCACTTTCTCCACCTCTTGCCAATCCCTGTGCAAAAATGAAAGCTGAAGGTAAGGTTACCCACTTTAACATACCTAAGTTCTCTACTTTAACTAGTTACTCTGGCCCTACCCCACTTTGACCCCCTCGGGTCATAGGCATTGAAGGGGAAACTAAGGAATGTTTCCAGACATACCTTCTCCACAGCCTACTTGAGGATCTGTTGTTTTAACACTCCTTCCTTATACCGTCCTCTAGCCCTACCCCCTTGCTGGAAAGGGACCTGATGGTGAAATTGGGGAGCTAATTTTCTCTAGTTAATCCTCCCATTTCCCTTTTCTCTGTTCAGCAAATCTCCCCATGCTCTCTTGAGAGTGTGGGAGACAGTTGAGCCAATTGTTTAGGATCTAGGAATTCCAGGGTGAGCTACTTCTGCCACCCCAGCCATTGTTAGCCTCCCAGACCCTAAAGTGCTCCCCCTGTCTCAGCCAGTATCTGATTAAGCCTGAGACCTGGGAAGAACTACAACCTTTAATTCAAAAATTCCTTAAGTATAAAATCCTTGTCCCTTGTTCATCTCCATGCAACACTCCAATCCTTCCTGCAAAAAAACCTAATGGAGAATACTCACAATTTATTTTTGCTTTTGAATGTACTTTTCCTGGGGAATCAAGTCCAAATCAGCTAACTTGGACAGTCTTGCCCCAAAGCTTTCGAGATAACCCTCATTTATTTGGCCAGGCTTTGGGAAGGGATTTAAGGCACCTAAAACTTGCAGGTAGTTGCTTAATTCAGTATGTGCATGATATTCTTATTTGTAGCCCCACCCAGGCAGGTTCTTTGGCTGCTGCCAGAGAAGCCCTTAATTTCTTAGGCATTCGAGGCTATAGGATCTTTTTGAACAAAGTCCAGATAACATGCCAGTCCATAAAGTATCCGGGCCATGAACTCATGCCCATCTCTCTCTCTCTTTAACATCTGAAAAAAGAAGAACAATCCTGTCTATCTCTATTACAGCCACTAAGAAACAAGTTTGAGTGTTTTTAGGCATGACTGAATTTTGTAGACTCTGGATTCCTAATTTTGATTTTATTGCTAAACCCCTTTATGACCCTATTCAGGGCACTAACTCAGACCAGGCTAAAGCTTTTGAGACTGTGAAAACTAATTTGACCACCACCCCAGCACTAACCTTACCTACCCATTGTAGGAAAACCTTTCACTCTGTATGTTGATACAGGGAGAAGACAGCTTTGGGAGTCTTAACCCATTCCTTAGGACCTGATCCCAGGCCAGTTGATGTTTCTGTTTACTCAAACTATGCTTACCTTGTTCTATATGCCCATGGAGCAATTTGGAAAGAAAGGGGATATCTGACAGCAAAAACTCCCCTATCAAGCATGCCCTTCTGTGTTTTGGCCTTGCCATAGTCATCTTTAATTCTCTCCAGAGAAATTATCTTTTACGCCAGGGAAATTATCTTTTCTTTATACTTCTTTTGTGCCTCTTTGGTCCTTGTCTGACCTCCTTGCCAGGTTTATCTTTCCCAGAGTGCAAGCCATCAACTTCCAGATGACAGCCCAAGCTATATAATACCCTCCAACTGAATCCAAGGTCTCCAGCCCACTGGACCTGGCATGGCCCAGATTCTGAAGTCTGATCCCTTGAGCAGGACCCAGAGAAGCAGCTTCAGAAGCTGAGACCTTCACCCTTTACCCCAAAAGAATTTGGGTCCAATTTGTTTGAGGGGGGAATGATGGGGTTAAGACTCTGCGAGTCTCCTTGAGCTCCCTTTGAATCTTCACACTTAATCTAGTCTTTCTTATTCAAATCTAATCTTCCCATTTGTTCTGGCAGTCTCAGGAAGCCCTTAGACTTTTCATTATCACTGTGCTCAGGTCTCTGTTGCACTTCCCACCCTTGATCCCATCAAAACCCCATTACCCAGGCTGCTGACCACTCCCATCAAGATCCTCCCTAGAGTCCATCTGTATTCACCCCAGGGTACAGGTCATTCCCATACAGCCCCTATCTAGATCTCTGGATTGCCCCACCTGCTTCAGACCCAAGCCCTCCATTGTCTGATATTTCCTGATTGCCTCCAGCTGTTTCCAACCCTTGACCCCCCCCCCCCCTTGATCCCCTCCTTGGACTTCTCAAGACCCTCCCTAAACCCCTTCTCCCATCACTCTAGACTACCAGACCACCCCCAGATTCCTCCTACAGTCTTTTCTGTATTTAAGTTCCATCTCACCTCCGTGAAGGCGCTCAGATTCAATCCAGCTCAGACTCTGTCTAGCTGAGATTCTATCTGGCCTGCTTGTGAACACAAGTGTTACAAATGCTTAGGCTCCTTAAGAGCCAACCCAAGATGGTGAATCTTTAATAAACTTTGTTTTTCTTTGGCTTTAAAAAAAAAAAGGATACATTTGGAAACTGGGTTAGAAAAATAGGTAACATCTCATTGTGAAGGTTTTGAGTGCTAGGTTGAAGAGTTTGGATTTTATAGTACCAGTAATTAAGAAGCATGGTGAGTTTTCAGCAAGAAATTGATAAAATGAAAGGAAATGTATTCCAGTGGTAATGTGGGTAATTGACTGAAGGGAAGAACACATGGGAGGAGGGAAGACTATTTGAGAAATCCACTGCTGTAGGTCAGGACTGAAATGTTTAGAGCCTTGCCAACTAGGATGATTACAGAGGAAATGGAAATAAAATAGGCAGATATGTGAGGAAATAAGAGGCAAAAGTACTTCATTTGATGATGAAAATGGGTAACAAGGTAGAGATAAGCACATGACAAAGCATTATACATTGCATTTGCGATGGAGAACTTTCACTTGTTTTCTGTTTCAATGCAGAACAAAGTCTATTTGATACTAATGGAACAAATTCCCTTCTCACCTTGTTGAGGGGTTAGAAATATCTCCAGTAGTTAGAAGACTCTGGGTCTCAGAGTAGAACTCAGACATGACCATCAGTTATCCTCATTCTTGTGACTTGGTCAGTCTACCTCATTTTTTGATCATGTATTTCCTAAATTATATCTTCTATGACACTTCTTACTGTAAATAATTATTGACAATGTACTATAGCCACTTCTAATTCTTTGGAAATTGTGGTGTTCCAACGTATGCAATCATATGACCTTACAGAAAGGTCTTTAAAAAAAAAAAGAACCTTTCTATAAACGAACATCAACTGGCATTTGTTGAAAGCACTGTAAAATTTTCAAATGTATGTCACCTCTGTTCTCTTCTTTCTTTTTTATTCTAGGCCTACTTCAGTGTTTACAGGAGAGATATAGCTTCCTTGTCATAGCCACAATGGCAGTTCACTTTATATTTCCTGCAAATGGTAGGAAAAGAGTTGAGACTGGAGCAGCTTCTTCTCTTACTGTCTTTGTCTTATAATAGACTATGAAAACTTCTGGAGCAGAAGACTCATGTGCAAAGAAAAATTGGAAATGAGATCTCTGGGAAATCCATGACAGGACTCATGTTTGCCTTTAGTTAGTTTCTATGATTTCTTACCCTTTTTTCCCCAGGAGTCCTAGAGAATGTCGACTTTGCTCACATATACCCCCCCACACTATATACATGGTTGCATTTATAAAGTTTCTCACAATCTGTCTTTCTCTCTACGCATTGTCAGGGCAATCACTTTTAAGTAATCATGTGTCTCACTGAGGTGGATCCTTAATATTTCGGATCTTGATGCAGTCAGTCTAGTATAATTATAAGTTGCAGAAAAGGGTATATATTTGTAGGTGGTGGGATCCTAGGATAATTTAGACATTACTCCTGCCTTCAGAACTCTTACAATCCTGTATGTCACTGTGGTGTTCTGAAAGTCCTTGAGCACTTTTGAGTAGAAACTTTCTTAGCAGGATGGAGCAGCACAGGTGTTGATAAAATGTGTCTTACTTCAGAAATAACTAACAATGTCTGCAACACAGTTTAGACAGAAGAAAAGTGTTATTGTGTTTAGGATCTTACCTTTAACAGTTTCAGGATGAGTTTAGCTTTTCTCCAAGTGATGAGTTCATTTGACTTTGAAAAACTGACCTATCTAGGGGAAAAAATAAAACTTCGCAAAATCCCAAAATAATGACATAAGAAATCCCATTAAAAACCTCAGCTAAAGCTTATAACAAGTAGAGTGATTTTTGCTCATTTGGAAAAAAGCAAACCTTTCCAAATGAATCCTTTAATGATTATATCAACAAACAGCTAAACTGTTTCAGGAGAATGACATAGCAGGGGTTTTATTTATGCATTTCAAGGAGTACAGACACACTGGACTGTCTGCAGAGAGCACCAATTGAAAAGAAACTCATTTCTGCTCTGTTCTCCTGCTGATAAATTGTAATTGGTGCCTGATTTCATGGGAGACAGCTTCTTTCTTCTCTGCCCTTTCTGCCCTGATAACCCTGACTATTTCCTTCCTGGGGTCAAAACGGGCCACCTCCACCAGTGGAAAAGTGCATTTGCCTTGCAGAGTTAAAACACTTCACTGGCATCTTGAAATGTTTCTCATTTGCAATAAGAAATGGATTGCATCATGATTGAATTATTTGGAAAGGCTTTGGAGGGCATGTGAAATGTGCCTTTTGCAGCAGATAATCAGGGATGCAGACACAGGCAGCCAAGTAATTTCCCATCTAGGAAGGGACTTGCCTGATAGTCCAAGAGTCTGAGGTCACTTGCTTTATTTTCCCTCCATCTCATGTTATTCAACATCAGAGCAATATTGGCCACTGAAATATGTATTAAAAGGAAACTGTGTTCTTTAAGGAGAAGGTAGCAACTGCTATTTGAAGTTGACTCATCTTTGAATGACAGACTTGGATCTTTGGGACTATAATTTGATTTGGGGAATGTTGAAAAGTCTATGTTCCTGTCTTTGGAACTAGATAATGATATTTCAGGAGACTGGAGGCTTCCTACTTATTCTGATGGGACAATTTCTCACACTAAATAACCTAGTAAGTCTGGGACTTAATATCTTTCTAAAATATGACAGGGATGAGGGAAGTTGAAGTAGTAGGGGAAGGGTGACCAAACTGATATTCTCTGTCATCTAGTCTTCCAGTCCCTAGGATTATGAGATCATAAGAGCACAGGTTTAGTGTTGTAAGGGACCCTAGAGGTCATCTAGTCCAATTTCTTCATTTAATAGAAGACGAAACTGTGTTTAAAGAGGTGAAATTATTTAACCAAAGCCAACGAGAGAGGCAGAATCCAACATTCTTTTCTACTGTAGCAAATATCCATCTCATTTCTCCCTAATATCATTCCAAGGCAAGCCTTCCCTAGACCTGTTCAATCCTTACCTCTCCCAACCTTTTCTTCCATTGTGCTTTTAGGAAACTTCTAGTGTTAAAAACATTATACTTCATTCCATTTCTCTTCCTCTCACTTTCTTTTCTGTAGTGCTCAACAAAATCTGGTTTCCTATGAGAGATCTCAGTGACTCTGGGACCCTCTGTAAGGATGATTGTCCTTTCCTCATTTGGTAAACAGGACCAAGAAGAGGATTTAATATATTCCTTGCCCTCCACTGGCACTTTCATGCCTGTCACCATCATTCAGTAACTATCTCTCTTTCTCTAAATTTCCCTCCTTCCTGCTGTTATCCACGCTGCCATACTGATGGACCTCTAAATATCTCCTCTTCTTCTCCATTGAGTTCAGATCCTTGATTCATAGTTTTCATCTATAAACCAGCCCATGCTCCATTCAAATCCAGACCTCCCAGTTCTTGAATCACTTTGGCTCCTATGACATTAGCCACAAGTTTACTTCAATCATACAAAGGTATAGACATAAATGAGTATCACCTCCTCAACTTTCATAATGTATATATATGTATGTATATATGTATATAAATATACATATACACATATATACATATACATATATACATGTACATACACACACACACACATATATATACACTCATGCTCACACACAGAAACACACACACCCTTCCAGAATCATTTAACTGAAATTGCTCTAGAAGTCAGAATTCCTAATTATATCTCAGATATAAATGGAGGTTGAACACAAAAACCAAAAGCACATTTTCTTGTACAGAAATGGAAAAAAAAAAAAGAATAAAAGGGGAACTACAAATCCCATAAAAAAACACGTTAAGGCACATTTAGAATCTGCATTGTGACAAATTGGATTGTCAGGTGATGTTTAGTGGGTTGATTTTAATGTCTCATTACAGTTGACAATATGAATTTTAACAGTTTTATTTTCAATTGTGAATTGTCTCTCTTCACCCTCTTCTGAACCCTGAAAGAGCAAGAAAAAAACCCCTCACAGGAAATATATATATATATATATATATATATATATATATATATATATATATATATATATATATATATATATATATGTATGTATGTATGTACATAGCCATGCTAGGCAAATTCTCACATTAGTCATGTCTAAAAAAAAGAATGAAAAAGAGAATATACTTTAATCTATACTGGGTCCATCAATCCTCTGTATGAATGAGGATAGCATATTTCATCATGAATCTTTTGAAATTGTGATTGGTCATTAAGTTGATCAAAGTAATTAAGTCATTAAAAGTAGATAATCTTCACAATTTGCTGTCATTGTTAAATTTTTCTGATGGTTCTGCTTATTTCACTTTATATCAGTTCCCATGAGTTTCCCAAGGCTTTGTGGAAACCCTCTATTTTGTCATTTCTTACAGTGCATAAGTACTTATCACATTCATATGCCATAGTTTGTTTAGCCATTCCCCATTTGATTATCATCCCCTGAATTTCCAGTTATTTATCACCAAACACAGAGCTGCTGCAAATATTTTTGTATGTATGGGTCTATTTCCTTTCTGATCTTTTTTGGGGTACAGAACTAGTAGCAGTATTTCTGGATCAAAGAATGTACACTGGTTAATAATTTGGGGGTCTATTTCCAAATTACCTTGCAGAATAGTTGGCCTAGTTTACTCTTCTACCAAAAATGCATTAATGCACCAATTTTCCCATAGCCCCTCTAGCATTTGCCATGTTCCTTTGTCATTTTAGCCAATCTTGGGGCAGCTCAGTGTTCAGTAGATAAGAGTACTGGGCCTGGAGTTAAACTTCAGATACTTACTAGCTGTGTGACCATTGCCTAGTCACAACTCCTTTGCCTCAGTTTTCTCATCTATAAAATAAGCTGACAGAAAAATATGGCAAACCATTTCAATATCTTTGCCTAGAAAATCCCAAATGGGGTCATGAGGAGTCAGATACAACTTAAATGACTGAATAACAACAAAAAACATAGTCTTATGGGTTTGAGGTGGTAATTCAGAGCTATTTTAATTTGCTTTTCTCTAATTATTAGTAATTTAGATAATTTTTATGGACCTATTGATAACGGATTTTTCTCTGAAAACTTTCTATTCACATCCTTTGACTGTTTAATAAATAGTATTGCAAATTATAAATGTAACTCAGTTCATTGTAAATTTTGGAAATGAAACCTTTATCAAAGAAGTTTATTGCAAAGATTCCCCTCCCCCCAAACTTCCTGCTTTTCTTCTCTAACTTAGGCTGCATTGATTTTGTTTATGCAAAACTTTGTGGATCTGTCTATTTCTAGATTGGTTGTGAACTACTTTCTTATCCACAGAACTGACAGACATTTTCTTCAATGTTCCATTAATTTTCTTCTGATTTCTATATCATATATCCACTTTGAGATGATCTTGGTATATGGTATGAGATGTTGGTCTACACCTAGTTTCTGTCAGTTTGCTTTCCAGTTTTCCCAACAGGTTGGTTTCTTCAAATCAAATAGTGAGTTGTTATTCCAATATTGGCATCTTTGGTTTATTGTTGGCATTTGTATATTTTGTCGCTAATTATGTTCCACTGATCAAACTCTCTATCTCCTATTCAGTACCAACCTGGTTTTGATGACTAGAACTTTGGTATAGTTTGAGATCTGATACTGCTAGGCTCCTTTTCTTTTCATTTTTGTTCATTGATTGCCTTTGTAGTCTGGACCTTTTCTTTTTCCAAATAATAATATTATTATTTTCTAGCTTTATATAGTAATTAATTGGTAGCTTGACTAGCATGGCACTGAATGAATAAACTAATTTGGGTAGTAGTATTAATTGTGTTATGTTAGCTCTAACTGCTATGAACAATTAATGTTTCTCCAGTTATTTACATGTCTTCATTTGTGTGAGTAATATTTCTAATTATGTTCATATAGTTCTTGTGTTTGACTTGGCAGGTAGACTCCTATGTATTTTATACTATCTATCCTTTTAAGTGAAATTCCTTTTTCTGGCTCTTCCTATAGGATCTTTTTTTGGTAATATATAGAAACACAAATGATTTGTGTGGATTTACTTTATAATCTACAACTTTGCTAATGTTATTCATTCTTTTGATTAGTTTTTTAGTTGATTTTCTAGAGTTCTCTAAAACCATCGTATCATTTTCAAAATGCAATAGTTTTGTTTCCTCTTTTCCTATCTTATATCATTCAATTTCTTTTTTCCTGTTTTATAGCTTTAGTAATATTTCTCATATAATATGAAATAGTAATGGTAGACATTCTTGTTTCACTCCTGATGGTTTATTTTTTTTTGGAGAGGGAAGACTTCTAGTTTATCCAATTACAGGTGCTTGCTCTTCGTTATAGGAAGAAATTAACTGACATGTAAGGCAAGCTTCCTTTATTTTAGCATTGCAAAGAGGTGTTTGTTTTTTGCATTTATTGAAATAGCCATATGAGTTAGTTGGTTTTTTGTTTAAAAAGATTATTTATACATAGTTTTCCTGATATTGAACCAGCCTTGTATTCCCAATATAAATTCAACCAGGTCATAGGGTATGATCTTTGTGATATATTTCTGTAGTCTTCTTACTAGTATTTTATTTAATTTTTTTGCATGAATATTCATGAGAGAAATTGCTCCATAATTCCCTTTTTCTGTTTGGACTTTTTCTGGTTTAGTTGTCAAGATCATATTAGTGCCATGGAAAGAAATTGATTGGATCACTTCTTTATTTTTTTCTAACAGGTTTTGTAGTATTGGAATTATTTTTTTTTCAATTTTTGGCAGAATTCACTTGTAAATTCATCTGGTTCTATTTTTCCTCCTTTGGGAATTCATTTATGGCTTATTTAATTTCTTTTCGCTCCAAGGTAGGGTCATTTTAGTATTCTACTTCCCATTCTGTTAATCTGGGAAATTTGTATTTTTGCAAATATTCATTGATTTCATTTAGATTGTGATTGTAATGGCATATATATGAGCAATATAGCTCCTAATAATTACTTTTATCTTTTATCTATTATTTGTAAATTAATCTGTTTTAATTTACATACTGGTAATTTGGTTTTCTTTTTCTTTCTTAGCAATTGGCTTATCTCTTTTATTGCTTTTTCTTCAATAATCCAAATCCTAATTTTATTTATAATTCAGTCTTGTTTACTTTCAAGTTTGTTAACCTATTTTTTATTTTTGAGGATTTCTATTTTGGCATTTTATTGTGGGTTTAAAATTTATTGTTTTTCTAGTTGCATTTTCAGCTCATTGATCTACTTTTTTCTCTGTTTTTGATGTAAACATTAAGAGATATAAATTTTCCACTAAGCAGCTGAATCTCACGTGTTTTAGTATATTACCTCATTCTTGTCATTTTAATGTAATTATCAATTGTTTCTATAATTTGTTCTTTGTTTCATCCATTTTAAAGGATGAAGTTATTTAGTATCCAATTAACTTTTAATCTTTGCTTCAAAGGCCTTTTAATGAGTATAAATTTTCTTATGTTGCAGTAATAAAAATTACATTTAACATTCCCATTTTCTGCTTTTGTGAAGTTTTTATTCCTTAATATAAGATCAATTTTTCTGAATGTGCCATGCTCATTTGAGAAATTAGTATACTTGTTTATATTCCCATCAATATCCTGCAGAAGTATAGCATATTTAGTTTTGTAAAATCCTTTTCATGTCCTAAATAGCTTCTTTATTTGCTTGTTTTGCTTATCTAGGTATGTATGGGGGTAAATTGAGGTCCCTTACTTCCTTAGTTTTACTATCTATTTTTCCTAAAACATTTAAAATTTTCTTTAAAATTTAGATGCTATATTATTTAGTGAATATATGTTTAGTAATTGACATTAATTTGTTTTTTAAGGTAACTTTTAGCAAAATGTAGTTTCCCTAATTATGTCTTCTAATTTAGGTATACTTTTGCTTTTCCATTATCTGAGATCATGACTCTTGCTTTTTGAAAATTTACTTCTCCTGAGGCACAATATATTCTGCCCCATCCCCTATCTTAACTCTGAAACTTCCTGTTTCAAGCGAGTTTCTTGTAAACAACGTATTATCGGATTCTTGTTTCTAATCTTTTCTGCTGTTCTCTCATTTTCTATAGTTAAGTTCTTCTCAATTACATTCACAGTTATGATTGTTAACTCTTTGTTCCCCTCCATTTATTCTCTTCATCTTATTCTGTTCTTTTTCCTGTCCTCTCTTTAAAAGTATGTTTTGCTTCTGGCCACTATTTTCCTTAATCCCCTCTCCTTCTTCTTCCTCTCCCCCTTTGCTGTAAACCCTTTCCTCCTTCTTTCTTTATTGATGAGATATGTTTCTGTTTCCACCTGTGTGTTTCTTTGTAATGGTGGCTGCTAAATCTTATTTGATCCTGATTGTGACTCCTATCTACTTGAATCCTTTCTTTCTGGCTGCTTGAAGTATTTTTTTTTCTTTCCCTAAGAGTTTTTGTTTTCTTTTTCTTTTTCTAGGAACTAAATGGTGGATTAAAAAAATATTTTCTACTTTGTTCTCTGGTTTCAATGTATCTACAGAGCTTTATTTTTTAATTTCTTAAAGCATGACATTTAATATCTTTTTTCTTCATGACTTTTGTTCATTGCCTGTCATTGATCTGTTTTCCAGATTAGTTGTTTTTCCTCTGAGATATTTTACACTTACTTTTCCTTTTCAGTGGTTTGACCTTGTTTTATTTTTTATTTTGTATTTTTTTCAGTGTTTTGACCTTGTTTTATTATTTTTTGATGTCTTATAGAGTCATTAGCTTGAGTTTGGTCACTTCAAATTTTTAATCCATTATTTTCTTTAGTTAAAAATGAAACAAAGGCTTTGTACCTTTTTTAAACTGTTAGTTTTCTCACAACTTTCTTCCTCAATGCTTGCCTTTTTTTCCTATTTTTCTTCCATTGCTTTTATTTAGTTTTTGAAAAAAAACTAATTCCTTAAATTTTTTTTCTTTAGTTCTTCCAAGAATTCTCACTGGACTTGTGTCCCAGCTATATGTTTTTTTGAGACTTTGTTGTGGGTGTTTTCAAGTTATTCTCTTCTTTTGTGTCATGTCTTAAGCTTCCTATCACTATAAAATTCAGTTCTTTTTGTTGTTGTTGTTGTTTGCTCATTCTTTCAGCCTACACATTAACTTTGAACTTTATTTTTGTTCTGGGCTTTGAAAACTCCTGGGGTAAAAAGTAAGTCTGGCCTGAGCTTATGTCCTCTTATATCCTTGTGCAGCTTTCACAACTCTGGCTGGAAGCCTAAAGATTTCCAGTGCTCTCAAAGTAGTGTGACCTGGAGGGAGGGTCTGTTCACTACCCTCTTGGTCTGAGTTCTATAGATTTTCAACACAGATTTGATTGTATCAGCTTGTTCTGATTGGAAATTTCAGTAGACTATCTCTTGATTTGGCCACTATTGGCTTATTGGGAACCTATATAGATTTAGACCTATTAAACTACTAGATCTCCTCTGATACAGAATGCTTCACTCTGTTCCTGTGGTAAGAGCTACAAAACTACTATTTTCTTCCTGGAACTTGTTTATTCTCAATCACAATTAGTGACAATGCTCACAACTGCCCCTTTCTGCCCTGGATTTGTGATTTGGCATTCAATGATGAGTGTCATAGCTGCTGGATATCATTTGTTCCTGAACCTAGGGATCCCATGGGATCTCTTTCTGGTTTCCAATCTCACAAGTCTTTTGGTGCTAGAATGTTTCTCTCTACCATTACAACAACCAATATTTGTAGTTAGAACTCTCCTATACTACTATATGGAGACTTCTCTGGTCATCTTCCTAAGCCACCCTGGGTTGGGAAAATGCTCTCTGTCACTCTTTCCAGAGTTCCTTGTATCAGAATTCACTGTGGGGCAATTTGTATATCTTTGCTGAGAAAACATCAGTGGAGAGTTAAACTCTAATGCTTTCATGTACTCCATCTTGGCTCTACTCCTGGTTGGCCCTTGTCTTTTATCAGGAAATGTGATGCAGTGAAAAAAAATAGTATGAACTTGAGTTAATTTTTCCTGTATATATCTTCTGGGTCCACAGTAGTTTACATATGGTCTCACCCCATTAGACTATAGGTTCCTTGAAGGAAGGAATAGTCTTTGCCTTTATATGTGTCCCCAGCGTGTACATAGCACAAGACCTGGAGCATAGTAAACACTTAATAAATGCTTGTTGACTGAGTGCCTGTGTGATCTTGGACAAATCACTTAATCTTTCTGGACTTTATCTTATTCACCTATAAAATAAGGGGGTTGGTAGATAATCTTTAATGCCAGTTCTGGATCCCTGATCCTATAAGAAATTTTCTCATTGAAATTCAGTGATTACTGCCTAGCCACACATTTCTATTTTTGGCTCAATGCTACTAGAGTCCTTTAAGAATAGTGATTTGATTATATTTGCTTAGAAATTAATGAATTGGTGGGTATAGGGATCCTATTTTTTCTGCACTTAATATAAAAGGCCAAGTAAATCATAATTCTTTGCTTGTCCAATCTTGTTACAGTGAATGCTGTTAAAATTTTAAAAAATGACTATAATGAAAATATAAACATTTGATAACAAAATATTGATGCCATGCTGAACTCATTATAATTGCATTAACTATGCATTCATCAGACATATTGACTAGGCCCCTATTGAATACTCAGCATGGTGCTTGACACTGTAGGCAAAAGAGAAGTTAAGATACACCCCATTTAAAAAAAGGAGATAATTCATGATAGTATGTAACAGTTCTAAATTCTATGCTGCATATTGTAAGCAATCTGCCTATACTCCTGGAAAAAAGAAAGATTAAATTGAATCCAGATTCTGGTGCTTATTAGCTGTGTGACACTGAAGGCAACTTATTTTTCTGAATCTCAGTTTTGGCATTTCTGAAATAAGAATAATAAAAATTGCATTACTTTCATGATGGAGTTGTAGTGAGTAAAGTCTTATAGAAGTGTAAGAATCTAACCAACCAATTAGAGAAATATGAATTTATTATGTAAGTGGCTGTGTGTGACTGACAGAGATGGCTTTATGGGGAAGTTGGGACATGGAACAACATCATCAGTGAGGACATGAGGGTCAGACTGAACATGATGTGTTCATGGAAGAATAATGAGTTTAGATTGATCAGAAGAAAGCAGCATATTAGAGGAGAGTGAGAAATAAGGAGGTAAAGGAAAGGGTTGATCAAATCTTGGAAGATCTTGAAAGTTAAACAAAAGAGTTTAGACATGATTAAATAGGCAATTGGGAAACTTTAAAGATCTTTGAGTCAGGCAGTAACATGATGAACGCTCTCAGCTTTTCTGGTTATTACCTTTAAATACTTGAAAAAGTTATTTAACTTCTTTGGGTCTCAGTTTCTTCATCTGTGATATGAGTGAGTTGGACTTCGTGAACTTGGTTTATCTTCTGGTTCAATGGGTGACTGATAGCTCAGCCTGCCTAACTTCTCACCATCACCTACTGTCTACATATTTTAAATATGCCATTTGTATTCTGACAAATGTTAAGATAAGAACAAGATCATAGAAGTTGATCTGGAAGGGACCTTATAGGTCATCTAATCTGAGTCCTTCATAAGGAACCTGAAAGACCAGAGACTTGTCTAAGGTTGCCTGGGTCATAAATGGAAAAAACTGAATTTCAAACTTCAGCCCTATGACTGAGCACAGGACTTTTTATATTGCATCACTTATATTGTATCACTTATCATTGTGATTTGCTTTTCTAGATCCGTTAATAGTTGGGCCAGAATAAGGAACTGATTTACCCCAGCTATTTTTCCCAGGTGAATTCTGATCAGGGAAAGAGAGCCTAAAACTTCTGTTCTCTGACTGATCTTTCTGAGAGAGAAGAGAATGCAAGAAGACTGGGGCAATTTTGAAAAAATAATATGGATAAATCTTATTTCTACATCACTTCCCTTTTCAAATGTATCCCTCCCCTCTCTCCTGCCTAGCAAATAATCTCTCTGAACAAAGAATTAAAGAAAAAATTTAAAAAAAGTAGTTTGGCAAAAATAACCAAAACATCAACTAAGCATTGCAGTAAATATGTCAAATCTACAGTCTACCACCTCTGAAAAGAATGAAAGGAAGTGTTATGTTTTTATCTCTTTTGCAGGATCAAACATGGTCATTTTAATTAGATACATTTTTGGCTTCATTTTTATTCTTTTAATTTACATTGTTGTGGTCATTGAGTATACTATTTCCCATGTTTACCTCATTCCATATCAATCAAGTATGGTAGAGTGGAAAGAAATTTACTCCTTCTCTATACTGACCACTTTTGAGTTCAATGGTGTTGGAGACTTCTAGGAACTGATTTACTGTTCTAATGTAAATGAGTATCTTCTCCTAGCACCATGACTTGTCTACAGTCAAAAAGTTAGAATGTGTCACCTCTTCCTGGTTCCTTGGTCAGTTCTCTTTTTCCTATACTATGCTGCCTATTAATAGTAAGCATATTTTGAACTTAAAGGAAATGATAAATTCAAAGTACATTGGCATGCTTTACATTAACAGATGGCTGATGGTATTGCTCTTTCTCTGGCTCAGCCTTAGGCAAAGTTATATCAGTGATATACTTTCTCTTCTTCTGCCTTAGTATTTTCCTTTTGGCATTGTTTCCCTTTCTTTTCCCTGGTTCTTCTTCTAAACAATTTGTGAAGTGTTGCCTTTCTGCTCTCTCTTCCATTGCATCCTATTGAAAGCTTTTTTCAGGAAGGAATAAGATATTGCTAATTTATACTTTATTAGAAGTAGTATGTATTAATAATAGTTCATGTTGATATGACACTTTATTCACAGTAATTTTGAGAGATGATCAGGTGAATATTATAAGTGCTCATTCTGTAGATAAGGAAGCAGATAAGAGATTAAGAACCTTATTCAAGGTCACAGGATGAGAGAGATCATAAGAAATAGCAGAGCTGGTTTTTATCATTTGTCCCAAAGGACCAAAAACTTTTAATAGTACATTTGGTCATTTCACATTGAAATTCTAATAATAAGTATTATCAAAAAGATCACAATGAAAATGATTGTAACTTATTTGTTAATTTCCATTGTAGAGGATAAATAGGTAGAGAAATTTTAGGAGGAACTGAATTCTAGGAAGAACTCTCCAAATAAAATGGATTAGATTTTAGCAGACAGGAAAATAGTCATTATGGATGTAAGAGTCATGCCTGAATCAACTTTCTCTGTATAGTCAGATCATGGCCCTATTAGAACAAAACCAAAATTAGCACTAAGTTTAAAGACAGAACAAAGATAAAAAAAAATCATGTGCAAATAAAAATGGGTAATAGACATAAGAAATTGCTTATATAAAAACTATAATTCAGTGCAGAAAGTAATGTAAATCAATTGCCAAAACAATGCGACAAAAAAAAAAAAAAAAAAAAAAAAAAAAAAGAAGAAGCTTAAGGAGTTCCTTAATCAGAAAATACATTTCTTGCCAAGTGGAGAGAGAGCAGAACCAAAGACAACATTAGTTTAGAGTACATTCTGTTTTGTAAAACTTTACCTAGAGGATTATTGAAGATATATGAGTTCTGCTATTTTACAAAAAAAGAGGGAAGAGTAAAGTCAGGTTAAAGAATTATTGTTGACACTCAATGAAGCAAAATTTTATATACACACACATGCACGCAAATTATATATGTACATATACACACAAATTATATGTATATATACATATACACATGTGAATATATACATACATATGTATATACACACAAACATGTAGACAGAGACATAAATATAGAGCTTTGTCTATTATCCATATATCTACCATCTACCTATTCCTTATATATCTCTGGAGCAAGGATACCAATGAACAGTGATCGGAGTCTTGGCTGATTTAAATGGATTGTATTTCTTTAGGAATTTAAATGACCCTCTTAATGACCCTCAAATTTTCCCAGAAAAAAATATCAGTATTCTACCTATTTTGTTGGATGTTAGTGATTCTATGCTCTCCAAAGAATTACAAATGAATAACACACAGAAGACAATAGAGAAGCACAAGGTGGTAGTAAGTAAGCTGCAACATTTGATAAATAAAGACTTTAAATTTGAAGTAAAAAATATCAGATAAAGTATATGAATGAAGAATTAAATTGGGAGGGCAGAACCAAGATGACAGAGTAGAACCATGTACCTAATCAACTTCTCCCATACTAGCCCTTAAGATACTTGTAAAATATTTGTAAAATACTTTAAATACTTAAAATACTTGTAAAAAATGACTAAACAAATTCTAGAGCAGTCAAAGTCACAAAATGACAGAGTGAAATTGATTTCCAGTCCGAAATAATCTGGAAGGCTGACAGGAAGGGTCTATTGCATCAGGACTGGGCCATAGACAAGACTGGAGCAGGCTTCAGGGCACTGAATCACAGACAACTGTTGTAGTGTCCACATTTCTCAACCCACAAATGCCAAATACAGTTTCAAATGTCACTGAGAAATCACTTTCACCTGGGTGAGAGGGGAGCTTGATCCAAGCCACAGTGCTAGCCCTGGTGGTAGTCATTGCTACAGTCCAGGCCTTTTCTGCAGCTCTCAGCCTACAGACTATGGGGGAATTGAACAGCTGATCTGAGTTTCAGTTGTGAATGGTGATCCTGGAGTGAGGAGGAGTGCTGGCATGGCAGAACTAGTGGAGGCTGTGGAGAGGGAATCCTACTCACAGTTCTAGGGCAGAAAAGAGTGCTTATGGTTGCTCACAGACAATAATGAAGGTCAGGAGAAGAGGAACTTGGAGGAACTGAGGACTTACCCATCCCTAGAGATATCTCTGAAAACAGCTGCAGAAAACCAATGATGCCTGGAGTAGCATACCCTCCAGTTGAAAAAAGAGCTCAAATGTTAAGTAATTGGGCAAGAAAATGTCCAAAAAGGGAAAAAAATAAGACTATAGAAGGTTACTTTCTTGGCAAAAAGGTATTTTTTTCATCATCTCTGATGAGGAAGATGAAAGTATAAAACCAGAAGAAGACCAAAGCATACAACCATAGGAAGACAGCAAGGTCAAAGCTGCTACATTCAAATCCTTTAAAAACAAATGAAATTGTCTGAAGCCATGGAAGAGTTCAAAAAGGATTTTGAAAATCAAATAAGAGAGGTGGAGGAAAAAGTGGCAAGAGAAGTGAGAGTGATGCAAGAAAATCATGAAAAACACATCAGCACTTACTAAAGGATATGTAAAAAAAGGTTGAAGAACATAGCACCTTTAAAAATAGACTAGCCCAAATGACAAAGAGGTCCAAAAAGCCAACGAGGAGAAGAATGTCTAAAAAACAGAACTGGTTAAATGAAAAGGAGGTCCAAAAACTCACTGAAGAAAATAATTTTAAAAAAATTATAATGGAGCAGAGGGAAGCTAATGACTTTTAGAGAAATAAAAAAATTATAAAGCAAAATCAAAAGAATAAAAAAATTAGAAGACAATGTGAAATATCTCATCAGAAAAACAACTGACCTGGAAAATAGATCCAGGAGAGATAATTTCAAAATTATTAGACTACCTGAAAACCATGATCAAAAAAACAGCCTAGACATCTCCACGAAGTTATCAAAGAAGCCTGCCCTGATATTCTAGAACTAGAAAATAAAATAGAAATGAAAAGAATCCACAGATCACCTCCTGAAAGAGACTCCAAAAGAAAAACTCCTAGGAATATTGTAGTCAAATTTCAGTGTTCCTAGGTCAAGGAGAAAATATTACAATGGGGATTTGGCTTAAGGAGGGTATAATACACACTCAATTGGGTATGGAAGTTTATTTTACCTTGAAGGAAGATGGGGGAAGGGCATAGGAGATGCAAGATAATAGAAGGGATGACAAATTGGTGAAAAGAATAATCATAAGCAAGCACTATTGTAGGGGAGACAGGTCAAGGTAGAGAATGGAATAAATGGAGGGCAGGACAGGACAGAAAGAAATGTGGTTAGTCTTTCACAACATAACTGTTATGGAAGTGTTGTGCATAGTTACACACGTATGGCCTATATCTGATTGATTGCTTTCTCAATGTAGGTGGGTGGGGAGGGAGGAAAGGAGAGAATATGAAATTCAAAACTTTAAAAAATGAGTGTTAAAAATCGCTTTTATGTGCAACTGGAAAATAAGATGCATGGGCAAAGGGGTATAGAAATCTATTTTGCCTTAGAGTAAAATAGAGGTAAGGGAGATGGAAGAATGGGGAGAGGGTGATAGAAGGGAGTATAGATTGAATGAAGGGGTGGATGAGTACATGCTGTCCTGGGGTGGGGGGGTGAGTAGAGATGAGGAGAAAATTTGGAATTCAAATTCTTGTGGAAGTGAATGTTGAAAACTGAAAAATAAATTAATTATATAAGTTGGCCATGCGTTGCAAGTGAGAAGTAAAAGGGGAACAGTGTGAGTGTTTCATAGTACTCAAATAGTCAAATGTTTCTGTGATCTCCTCTATTTAGGAATTCCTTGCAAGGATGCCAGATTGTAAGAGATTTGTGCTTCCCTATCTTATGCACGTTCTTCCAAAAGTTTATGACAGGGGGTTCATCCAATGTATTGGAAACCTTCCTCACTTTCTCTCAACATTTCCAGAATAGCACTGGAGCAGTTTGGCTGCCCATCTGTCATTCTTCACTCTTGCTGGCCAATCTTTTCTTCCTGTCACGCTCCCTTGATAACAACCTTATGCCTATACTTTTCTGGAGTTCGTCATTAATTATGTATTTATGCCTCTTCATACTCATCATGCATTTCTCCACTGCCCTATATAAAATAACTCATATTTAGTTATTTGAAGGCAGTAGTATTCCATATCTTTTATTTAGCAATACCATTAAAATGTTTTTATTTAAAAGAAGACCTCTACTTTGACAGGAATCTTCGGATCAGAGTTTTGGAAATTCCAAAAAGTAATTCAGACTTTCCCTCTCCTTTTCAACTCTCAGCCCAACTCATTGTCCACAATTATGGTCTGTCTCAGGTGTACATGCTTTTGGATAAGTTCTGTAAGATGTTAGTCAGTCTTTAAACAAAGCATATGCTTTGTGCTGGATACTGTGACAAGTGCTAAGAACACAAAGAAAGTTCAAAAAAGTCTCTAATCTCAAGGAGCTCACAGTCTAACGGGGAGACAACATGCAAACAACTTCATACAAATGCTATATGCTAGATGAAATTAATATAACCAAGGGAATGTATGAGAATGAAGGGGGATTGAGAAAAGCTTCTTGTAAAAGTATGTATTTTAGTAGAGACTCGAGGGAAATCAGGGAAACCACAAGGTAGAGAGAAAGAGGGAGAGAATTCCAGGGATAGTCAGTGAAAATACAGTGAAAATACTTGTGAGAGGAGCAACAAGGATGATAGTGTTACTGGGTAACAGGTTCAATTGGAATTATAAACTGTAAGAAGATTGAAAAGTAGGGAGGACAATTAATGAAGGACTTTAAAAGACAAACATAATATTTTATATTTGATTCTGGAAGTAATAGGGAGTCAGTAGAACTTATTGAATGGTGGTGGTGGTGTTTGTGACATAATCATATCTGTGTTTTACAAAGATCACTTTGACAGTTGAGAGAACTGACAGGGAGACCAATCATCAGGCTATTGCAGTAATCCCAGTGTGAGGTGATGAGGATCTGTGTCAGAATGGTAGCAATTTCAGAGGTAATAAGAAAGCATATGTGAAAGGTAACTTGACATGCCTTGGTAACAGATTAGATATGAAAGGTGTGAGAAAGTGAGGAGTTGAAGAGGATGCCTAAGTTACAAGGGTGGTTAACTGGAAAGATAGTGATCCGCTTAACGGTAGTAGGGGAAGTGTCAAGGCAATAGGATTTTGGAGAAAAGATAGTAAGTTCTGTTTTGGACACATTAAGTTTAAGATATCTATAGGACATTCAGTTGGGATATTCAGTATTCAGTTGAGGATCACTTTTAGTCATCCTGATCTACGTCTCACCACTAGACCCACATGACTCAGGAGGAGAAAGCAAGGCTGGTGTCTTTGCACCTCCCTCACTTAAATCCAATTCACTTGCATGTCATGGTATCACCTCCCTGATGTCATGGTCCTCTTTAAGAAGGAAGACAAACAACTGCAAAAATAATAGGTAGTTGGAGATTTGAAACTGGAGAAATTAAGCCTGGACAAGTAGATTTGAGAATCATCAGCATAAATCTGACTAGTTAACTTGGGTTTTCCTTTCCTTTCCTTTCCTTTCCTTTCCTTTCCTTTCCTTTCCTTTCCTTTCCTTTCCTTTCCTTTCCTTTCCTTTCCTTTCCTTTCCTTTCCTTTCCTTTCCTTTCCTTTCCTTTCCTTTCCTTTCCTTTCCTTTCCTTTCCTTTCCTTTCCTTTCCTTTCCTTTCCTTTCCTTTCCTTTCCTTTCCTTTCCTTTCCTTTCCTTTCCTTTCCTTTCCTTTCCTTTCCTTTCCTTTCCCTTCTGCAAGTCATGTCATCATTTCTCTGATGCCATGGCCTTCTTTGACAGTGAAGGATGAACACAACATAGATAGGACAATAGGTCCCTGCCCAAACACCATTTAATGTCTGCTTTTTGGTCCCTCCTGGCTCAGAGTGAATAACAATAGTAACTGCTTCTCTTTGGCCGGTAATCCTGAGGGCCTTGTCCTCCCAGTTTGATTTTTTCTTTCTAATTAAAGGGGCCATGTCTTATCTCACTTCTTAAAGACGTCTCTTCACTGAAAGGGCTTGACCTCACTCAAAGTGAGAACCTGAAAAGGCCTTGATCTTAAAGGGCCAGGGTCTCCCATTATATCCTGGAGCATCTCCAGTCATCCTGATGAATATCTGGCCACTGAACCCAGATGGCTCTGGACAAGAAAGTAAGGCACAACCCTCCCTCACTCAAATCAAAGTCAACGACAAGTCATATCATCATCTCCTGATGTCATGGTCCTCTTCGAAAATGAAGAACAAACACAAATGATTCCAAAGGAGTTCATGAGATCACCAAGTATAATTGTATAGAGAGAGAAAAGAAGATGATCCAGGACAGAGCCCTGTAATTCACCTAAGATTAGCAGACATGACTTAGATGAAGATCCAATTAAGGAGATTGAGAAAGAGTGGTTAGACAGTTAAGAAAGGGAGAGATCAGTGTCATGAAAACATGGAGAGAAAAGTGTTTTATGATTAAATTTTTTCCCAGATACATGTAAAAACAATTTTTAAGATTTATTTCTTAAAATTTTGAGTTCCACATTCTCTCCCTCCCTACCCACCTCCTCCCTCACTGAAACAATAAGCAATGTGATGTAGGTTATGCATATACAACAATGCAAAACGTATTTCCACATTAGTCTTGTGAAAAAAAAAGACAAAAACAAATAGAATCCAGTGAAAAAGTATGCTTCAATTTACATTTAAATTCCATCAGTTCTTTCTCTGGAGAAGAGTTGCATTTTTCATCTTGAATCCTTTGCAATTTTCTTAGATCATTGTATGGCTGAGAATAGCCAAGTCATTCACAGTTGATCATCATAACATACTGATGTTACTGTGTACAATGTTCTCTTGGTTCTGCCCAATTCACTTGGCATTACTTCATCTAAGTCTTTCCAGGTTTTTCTGAGAGCATCCTGATGATCATTTCATATAGCACTATAGTATTCTATCATAATCATATACCACAACTCATTCAACCATTCCCCAATTGATGGGCATTATCTCAATTTCTAAGTCTTTGCCACCACAAAAAAGATCTGTTATAAATATTTTTGTTCACATAGGTCCTTTCTGCCCTTTATAAAAATCTCTTTGGGATACCGACCTAGTAGTAGCAAGATCAAAGATATGCATATTTCTATAGCCCTTTGGTCCTAGCTCCAGATTACTCTCTAGAATAATTGAATTGGCTCAAAACTCCCCCAACAATGAATTAATGTCCCAATTTTCTCACATCCCCTCCAACCTTTGACATTTTCCTATCCTATAGCCAATCTGATAGGCATGAAGTGGTACCTCAGGGTCATTTTAATTTTCATTTTTCTAATCAACAGTGAGCTAGAGAATTTTTATATGACTATAGATAGCTTTGATTTCTTAATCTGAAGACTGTGTATTCATATCCTTTGATCATTTATCAATTGGGTAATGACTTGTATTCTTATAAATTTGACCCACTTCCCTGGATATGAGAAATTAGACCTATTTGAAATAATCAAAAAGTATCCATTTTACTACTCATACTTTTGCTTCTCTGTCTCTTGTTTGGTCATAAATTCTTCCCTTTCCCATGGATTTGACAGATAAACTATTCTGTGCTTCCCTCATTTACATATGGTATCACCTTTTATGTCTAAATTATGTGCCCATTTTGACTTTACCTTGTTTTATAGTGCAAGATAGTTGTCTATACTTGAGAGAAAAGAGTATCAAGAAATAGAGGATCATCACTAGTGTCAAAGCAGGAGGGTCAGTGTTTATAGGAAGTGTACACTTTTATTTTATAACTTAGTTGCAAGAGATAATATCTAGAAATAAGGAGACATTTCAGAGCAGAAATGTAATCCTTGTCCATGTTTGCTCAGGTCAACTTAAATATCAAAGCCACAATTTAACAGGAGGAGCAAATAGTGGCTCTGAAATTTTGCCTACATGTCTAATATTTTTTCAGCTTTTGAAGATAAGGTTGCAATAACTGGGGTTATTCATTTCTTCCTGGTTCTTGATTGACCCCATGGATTTTTTTGTGGAATCTCCTTCCAGGACTGGTGATGGATAGATTATTTTTATAAGTCATTTTAGGAGGTTTTTCTGCCAGAGGAAGCAGCATCAGAGGCAGATGCCCTTGAATTCCTGTGCATTATTCTCCCCACTCTCACTTAGATAGAGTGCTGGGCCTGAAGTCAGGAAACTCCTCTCTCGAAGTTCAAATCTGGCCTCAGACACTTACTGGCTTTGTAAGTTGACCCTGTTTGTCTCAGTTCTTTATCTGTAAAATGACCTGGAGAAGGAAATGGCTAAACACTGCAATATCTTTGTCAAGAAAATGCCAAATGGAATCATGAAGGCTCAGATATGACTGAACAAGAACTTTGGGTTTTAGAACAGTAAAAACTCAAATAGAGTTGCTTTCTTCCCCTCCACCCCACCCTGAAGAAATAACACAGTCCCTAAAAGGCATGTTCCTTGCTTGCTTTTGATCTGAAGCCTTGATTTTAGTTCCCAGGGAAACTGGGACATTGATGGAGGATGAATGTGAGACAGGCAGCTCACCTCTACCGATAAAGACCTGACCTGCTGCTCCAAAGAATAGGCCTCAGTAAGCCTAATTTATTGCTCTAAGAGGTGGAAATAGCTCACCTTTTCAGAAGTGTTTTAACTCTTTGGGGTGTCTTCAGATGTGTCCATTTAATGTACCAGAAAAGACAGGTGGAGAAATAGTCCTTGATGAAAGGGTTCATGCATCTCGCCAGAGGTGACCTAAGTAATTTCTTCATATCCTATGATCAGGTCACATATTTCTAAAATCTTGTTCCTGTGTTGTTTTATCCTTCATAGGCTCATAGAATCATAGATGCAGAGCTGTCAGGAAACTTAGCGGCTTTCTATCTAATCCACTCACTTTTCAAAAAGGGAAACTAAGACTCAAGGAAGTTGAGTGATTAAGCCAAGGTAATACAATTCCAAAGTGGTAGAGATGAAATTTGAACCTGGATCCACTGTGTCTAATTCTTGTACTATGTGCTAAATGCATATTTATCACAGAATTCTTTATACCACTCAATTACCCCTTCAATTTGAAAATTCAATTGTTCTTTGATAGAAAAGCAATTAATTTTTAGATAATTTTTTTTTTTAAATTTTCGACTCAAATGCCAAACACAAATACCAAATAGAGAAAAGAAACAAAAACATATCATAGACTTAAATACTGGAACTTAAATAAAAAGAAAGAAAAGAATGTGTCATGTACATATCAGAACATAAGAAAAGATTCAAAATATATTACAATAGATTTTCATTTCAAGAAAACCTATATGATAAGTACTACGATCATGTACTTTTTTGGTTTGTTCTTTTTTTCCCCTCCCCCTCTGAAGGTTACAGTTAAGTTTGTATATGTTTCTCTAAAGCCCCCCCCCACACACACACATACATACACACGTATATATGTACAAATTCTACTGATTTTTAATTATTTTTTAAATAAAAGTATGAGTTTCACATGGGAGGCAAAATGTAAAAGAGGACTTCTTTGTCATTCATTCTTGGTTACTCAAGGCATTTAGGGTTGGGTTTAAACTAAGTGGTTAGAAAGAGAGCTTATAGTTAAATTTTTGACAATGAGCATTTGTACCTTTTCAATTCCAAAATGCTACAAATATGGGTTTGCTTTACTGTTTTGTTAATTGTCTAAACTTAAAACAGTTATGGAGAAAGTATTAATAAAGCAGATTAAACTTCAAAGTATGCCCTACCTTTCCCACTGCCCATTGTTAAACATTTATCAGCACATCCCTGGCTTTAAGGTTTGCGAAAGAATTTACAGATGTTATCTCTTTTTACACTCACAAAAGTCTTAGGAGAAAGGCATGGCTATTATTTCTATTTTACATATGAGGGGCATAGGTATATACTCAGCCAGAATCACACAGTCAGTAAGCATCTGAGGCTACATTTTATTCCAGGTCTTCCTCAGTCCAGATCCAGTACTCTATCTATCCACTGTTCCATGTAGCTGCCTGTACTAACCTACAGAAGAAGTACTTTTAGAGAAGGAAACATTCTAAGAGCATAAGCAGGAAAACAAAGTGGTGGTAGCCTGGGATATACATGGAGCCAAGTTTAGGATGAGGGGGAAGATGTATAATTTGCATGTTTTTTTGTACCACTCACCACACTGAGAGGTATGTTTTGCCTTATAGAATGTTGCTTCATTTTAGAGATTAGCACAGTTTAAGTAGCAAGGAAGGGAATACAACAGCAGAGCAAGTTTTTTTTCTTGGAATGGTGAGAATAATAATTCTTGTTTGATTTGTCTATTAAAATGAACACCAAATCCAACAAAGGTTCATTTTGTCCTTTACAAGTTGTTAATGATTACCTGACAAATGAAGCTGAAGTCCCATCCAAAAATATAATCCTTGGCCTCCCTTTAAAAGAGTAACAGTATCAAAATTAAAAAGAGAATAGTGTAAAGAAATGGGTTTTCTCAGAGAAAGACCTGACTTCGAATCCTGACTCTATTATTTACTATCTGGGCAACTTTGAGAGATTCTTAATATTTCTGAGATTCAATTCTTCATGTATAATATGAGGATCTTAATGTTGTATCAATGATTTATAATTCTCCACATCTAGAAATTCTCTCTATTGCCATAGGTTGAAACCATTATATAACTTAGTAGTTAAGACTTAGAGAATTTCCGGAGATTCAGAGAAACAGTGATTTATTCTTGGTTACACAGCTATCCAATCTACCCACAAGGCCACCCAGCTTCTCATAGGGTTGCTCTGCTCTGCTTCTCATAGGGTTTGCTATGGTACAAAGTACCATATTTCACCACATAATTATCTCAGAATTTATGCTAATTTTTTTTTTTTACAAAAAAATAGGTGGGATGTGACCATTATATGAAGTTTTATCATTTTATTCATTTCTTTATATGTAAGCCATATTCTTATAGGCATTTATTACTAAACTGTCTTTGGTGTAAGATTAAGATGCATGGAATACTAGTGAATATATGTTAAAATTGAATACTGACTATGCATGTGGGCTGAGAATTCTGGGCTCACAGCTGACAATGTGCAAGAGATAAATGCTTATCTATATGCCACTGGTGAATGCATTGTTCCTCTGTTTACCTTTTCAGCAGCATGATGAACAGAATTATGTCATGTGACTATTACACAATGAAGGGTTATAAATGAATTTTTGGACCGAAAAAAACAGGATGTGATGATTATGCAGTGGTGACAATTATGTGGTGAAATACAATACCTGGTAACTATAAAGTGTTACATTAGTGAGATATCACTGTTATTTTCTTTAATTACATACATCTTATTTTTACCTATCCTTTACAAAGGATTGTATACTATTCTTTTTTATTTTGCTATTGTTAGAGATGAAAATGAAGAACACTGAGTGTTTGGGAGGAGCTTGAAATTATTTTCCTTTTAAATAGAATCATATCAAGGAGAAGGTATGGAAGTTATTGAGGAAAAGGATAAATATTTCTGTGATTGAAATAAAAGGGAAGAGGTTTAGAGATTCAGGTGCTAAAAGTGTCTCATTGAGAATACAGAATAGGAAAAATGAAAACAATGCATTGTGGTAGATGGAAAAAATGCAGCTGAACTAATTCAATGCATCATCCTAAGACAATTCTACTGTGAATGAGCTGGTTCTATCTCAAAGTTTCACACAAGCCTGAAGGTATTTTTAGTGTTTCTCATAACAGTCTGAAATTGTATTATGCATCATCACCAACACCTAGTTCAGATATGCCTCAATTTATAAAATGGATGTGAGCTAGGAAAAGTTGTCTGCAAAGTTGGATATTGTATATCAGATTCAATTTCCTATTGATTCATAATCTAGAATTTGAAATGAATTTCTAGGGGAATAGTTATCAGACAGATTTAAAATTTTTGATAGAGAAGCAGTTAAGGTGGGATCTGAACCTAGGTCATTCTGAACAGATTACATCTTCTGGAATTTGGGGAAGACCCAAATCCTATATGCCTATCTTTCTTGTTTGGTATCCTCTATGGATCTCTAGTAAATTTTGGTGTATGTGTGTGTGTGTGTGTGTGTGTGTGTGAGAGAGAGAGAGAGAGAGAGAGAGACAGACAGACAGAGACAGAGACAGAGACAGAGACAGAGAAAGATGGTAGATAAGGCTCTCTTGAGAAAATCATATAATTGAACCATTAAGAAAAAGCTTACATCTTCCCTGATTTACAAAATGTCCTCTGAATAGAAGAGGACTGTGTTAGGCTACAGGATTTAATCCCATTCCTAGTCTCTGCTCTAGTTTCTGCTACAATCTTGTAGAGTCTTGTGTCTGTTAGAGGAAAAGACAGTCCTGGAGTCAAGCCACACAAACCTTGCTCTTCACTTTCTTGAGTCTCAATAGATCTCAAACAAGAAGTGATAACATAGTCTAGTTGGGACACTGGAGGGGTGGTAGCAGAAAGTGCTAAACTTGGAGCCATAAGACCTGAATTCAGAAACAAGCTCTGCTTTTTACTACCTGCTTGATCTTGGATAAGTAATTTAAGTTTTATGGGCTTTGGCTAATTCATCTGTAAAATGAAAGATGTTGGAATAAATGACTAAGTGAAATCTATGTTTCTATGAACCTCTGACTGTTAGGATTTTAAGTTTTCCAGTAGTTCTATGTCTTTGAGAAGAGGAAAAGTCTTAGAAAGCATTTTGAAATATGGAGCTGTTCCTGAGGTTGTGGAACACTGTATTTTTGCCCCAAACTCTTTGCTTTGTTCTCTGTACCCAAGACCTCAGGCTACTCAAAACATTGCTCAGTATACAAGACTCTCATACCCAGCATTGGGGCATAGAGGATGATTCAAGGAAGATCATATATGAAAAATAGATCCTTTGAATCTTAAACTACTCTGCCACATAGAAGTATCCCCCTGCTTTGTTTATTTTGCCAAAAGAAAAATCCTTTCTTCAACCATAATAGTGTGAGATGACTTCAAATGCCAACCTAGAAATTCTAGCTTGCCTTGCCCTTATCTGCTACCTGCAGGAAGCTTCAGAGCAGCAGAGAGGTAAATAGCCTTCTTCTACGCTTTGGCAGTAATTGCTACTTTCCTGCCCCCACAGCTTAAGAACCTTGACTCCCTGTTTGTGGCAAAACCTCCACTACCAGCTTTCCACCTTTCTCCTCTTTACTGTTTCTCTCCTACTTCCTCTTCACTATGCCTTCTTCATTCCCCATCTCCCCCCCACCCACTCCCTCCACCCCCAAAAGGGATTAAGAGACCAATGCTTCAGATTGGACTTCTTGCTTTTGGCTTACTTTTTTTCCTTCTCTTTCTCTCATGAACTTAAAAAATTAATGAACTTAATAAAATTAACATTTCAATGTACAAAGAAGAAGAAGATTGAATAAGAAACTGATTTTTTCAGCTTTAGACAAAACTGCATTAAATTTAGTGCACTAATATTATGATTAATGTTAATAAACTCTGGTCCTAACTAATGTCCCTGTTTCTTTGTTACCCTACCCCAGTGATCCTGGTATTTTGTAATTCTGAATATATCACTGTTTTTTAAGCCCCAAAATATCTTAGAGAAAAATTAGTTTAGAGAATGCTGCCTTAAGTGTATCTCTAAATGGAACAAAAGCTTAAAAATCTGACTGAAGAAGCACTTGCAGTTCAAGTTTTATATTCTCAATGCAAAAAGCTTTACATAAATATGTTAATCACTGTAGCCTGTGGGATTTAAGCATTCCTACCTTTGTTAGGGAAGGTGGTCTATTTTATGGGAAGTTTTACAGAGAAGAAAATGAAATTCATGGTACTAAACCCTGGAATCAATGCCTGTTGTGTACAACGTATTATCACAATACCCAGATCCCTCCAACAAGTTCTTTGGAGGAATACAAAAGAATTCAAAATCATTTTCCCTGCTTGAAGCAACTATCTTGATGTGGAGAAAAAATACAGAGAAAGAATGGAAAGGAAGGTTCAAGTCCAGGAGATGTTGCAGGACACACACACACACACACACACACACACATGCAGGCACACACCTGCATGTACCTACACTAACTATAACTGAAATGGAGAAAACCAAAAGAGAGAAAAAAATAGAAAGATCTCTTGATTAATTTAAGTTTTGATCTAGATTTTGAAGGAGAGGAGGCATAGATTGAAATTGAATAAGAATCCATAAATGGTGGAGAGGCTATACAGTATAGTGCAAAGTACTCTAGATTTAGGGTCATGGGATTAAAATACTACCCATTAGTTGTTGTTGTTGTTGTTATTGTCATTTTTCAGCCATGTCTGACTTTTCATGACTCTGTGTGTGTGTGTGTGTGTGTGTGTGTGTGTGTGTGTGTGTGTGTGTGTGTTGGCAAAGATACTGGAGTGGTTTGACATTTTCTTTTCCATTTTATTTTACAGGTGAGAAAAATGAGGTAAACAAGATTAAGTGATTTGCCCAGGGTCACCAGCTAATAAGTGTCTGAAGACAGATTTGAATTCATGAAGATGAGTCTTCCTGACTTCAGGTCTGTCACTGTACCACCTAGCTGCCTCTGTCATTTAGTACCTGTTGACCCTGGACAAGTAATTTTAATTCTCTGGACCTCAGTTTCTTCATCTGTGAGATGAAGGGGTTATAGTAGATGACCTCTAGGAATAGATTCCCAAAGTGGGAGACACTGCCCATTGGGGGATGCTGGAATGTTTGGGGGATGGTAGTAGTCTCAGGTGCAATTGGGGGGCATTGAATAAAAATAAGGGAATAGTGGAAGCATAAGGAAAGAAGAGAAGATAAAGAAAAATTTGAAAAACCATTTGTACATTTTTCATTTGTTACATAACAGAGTAAACATTGTAGTAATTACATTATTTTTGAAATAAACACATAAAATGCAAGTTATAGCTAATTAGTAGTCAAGTCCACCAACAGGTCTTAACAAACAACTGTTGGCAGGTGAGTGTGCCATGCATTGTCAGGAAGTCCAGCGTCCATTGGCAGGAATATGTGCATAAAATGACTTGTTTCTATATGGTTACACAATGTGATATTGGATCATCAAAATTTCAGTGGAGAAAAAAACACAAATTTACAATAGATTATTAAATTTATGATATGTCATTTCAAAAATTATGTACTTTTGAAATGATACAAATTTAAAAAAAAAACTGTTAAAGGCTTTTTAAAAATGTAGATTTCCAAGGGAGCACTGAGTATATATATATATATTTTTTTGAATTAGGATGGTAGACCAAATAAGTTTGGGAACCTCTAGTCTAAAGCTGTGACACTAAATGTGCCCTTCATTTTTGAAGAGACTCAATGACATCATGGGTGGTGTATTGACTTGGACATGAATTGGATTTAAGACATATGCAAGAACATAGAGATGAGCAGCAACAAATCATATGCAGAGTTTAGCAAAGTAGATTTATTTTGTTTGAGCAAAGGGAGATTAGAAAGGGGGAAGAAGCAACTTGTTAGTTTTGGGAGGTCTGAATGCTAGAGTTTAGATCTAATGATGTAGGAGCCACTCTAGAACCTAGAGCAGTGGCAAATCATGATGGAAGGAATGTTTGAGAAGTTTGTTTCAAGAGCTCTTTGTAAGATGACTTAGAGGAAGGAAATACTAGAGATAAGGGATACAATTAAGGACGCTTTAATTCAGATGAAATCCAATGAAATCCTGAAATATGGAAGTGGAAAGGAAGGTTAAAATCCAAGAGATATTACAGAGAAGAAAGAGTACTAGATTTAGAATAGGTGGACTTTGGTTTTAATCCTAAAGGACTTCTGACTCTCAAAGCTTTCCTTTATAAAGAAGGAAAACAAAGTGCAAGTGAAAGACACTTATATTTTGAGAAAGGAATGAGATCTGCTCCCTCTGAAACATTGGGGAAGGATGAGAGGATGGATGTAGAGAAAGAGAGGTGGAGCATCTGGAAATTCTTTGGGAAGAGAAACGAGCATTAGGAAAAGAAATGAGTCTGAAATTCCAAGAGGAAAATGAATTGACAGTCGATCACAACAAATGATAAAAGTGCTTCAGTTTAGCAGAGGCCCTTCATGATTGTCACTTCAGGTTAACTGGTCATTGCTAACACTTTACCAAATATCTTGTACTCCAGATTCTTTTGAGGGCTCTGAGCTGCTATGCCCCTTAACATCTGTGTGCCATTGAAGAAATTCTTTCTCTGGTTTGGAGTGCCAAAGAGATGGATATTTCCCAAAGCCTATAATTTTCTGGCTTAGAGCAGGAGCTAATCTTTTTTGTATCATGAGAGAACTTATTAATATTATGCTACTATATTAATAACTAATTATTAATTTGTGATCTTCTCTTTTCCCTCTAATTTTTGTTAAAAATTATCTCCTAAAAAAGGCAGGTCAGTCAGCTTCTGAACCCTCAGGGCACACGCTCTTTAGTTGGGCTTGACCCTACCCAACTGGGAAAACTAATTTCTGTTTAGGGTGTAAACAGAATCTAGTATGGGCAAACCTTTACCTGAAGTAGGAACCCCCTGTCCTTGGTTCCCTCCATTAGAGTTCAGTACAACACAGCTCAAGAAGGAGAAAACTAGCTAGAGATCTGAATGGAGATGGCTTCTCCTTGCCCAGATACCTTGAGACTGCTGAGTCACATGATCAAGCCACTTATCAGGAGAAGCTGAAGACTTTTAGTCCATCTCATCATTTAAATCTCCACCAATTAGGGTTGATTTTCACTTGTGAGTGGAGTTCCATTTCAGAAGGGATTTAAGGCATTTCAGAGTCTCCCCTGGAGTCTTGGTTACTGAGAGAAACCACTGGCCATGAATTTATTGATTGCTGGCTAGCCTAAATAATAAATTGATTATTAATTACCCAGAAACTCTGTCTCTTGGGGTTTTCATTTATTTCAGTCACCTTTGACAGTCTATTGAAGTTGATGAGGACAACAAATGGCCTGGAGTTAGAAAAATCTTAGTTCAAGTTTGACCTTAGATGTTTGCTATCTGTGTAACTCTGGCAAAGTCATTTAACTTTGTTTGCCTCAGTTTCCTCATCTGTAAAATGAGCTGGAGGAGGAAATGGAAAACTACTCTAGCATCTTTGCCAAGAAAATTTTAAATGGGGTCACAAAGATTCGGACATGACTGAAAAAAAAAAAAACCTGAAAAACAGCTAAGTTAATAGACAATGCCTTTCTCAAAATAATGCTTTTAAATGCATAAAATATCAAAATATTTTTTAAGAAAGTTCATAGATTTCAAGTTAAGAACTCTTGCATTAGATGAACTTGGCCCAAATATCCATTCTCCCATTATGATTACTGGGCTATAGCAGAATCAACCTTGTATCTAAAGTTCAGATGCCTGAGTTCAAGATCTCCCTTCACCACTTAGCTGTGTGCAAATACTTTACATTCTCTGAACCTTAATTTCATTACATTAGGTATCACTTGTGTACAGTGAAGTTAAAAAGGAGTAAATAGGAAGCAAAAATGTCAATTATTTCCTGGTGATTTTATAAAAAAAACAATAAAACAAACAAATTACTGTTCAGAAATCCCACATGGAACTAAGTTTGTATAACATGGAATTAGGTTTCCAAAACTAAAGATTTGTTCTAGACCTGAAAATCAAATAAAACTGAATTAAAAACATAATTATTCTATGACTCTTTGGGTGTGAAAGACATGTTTTTTTATAAAAATATAATCCCCAGGAAACTTTAGCCTCTATTTTCAACATTTAAACTTCTTTCCTCACTTAGAGTTTTTTTCAGTACATCAACTCTTAACTCAGAATGGTGTGGCCTTATTATCTTTTGACTGTTTAGTTAAGGAGCAAGGCAGCAGAAATTCACATGGTCCTCTGGTGAATGTGAATTTCCCGTCATTTTTTGGTGAGTTTGTATATGAAAATGCTACAGAATTGTGGCAATTACTTCACCTGCAGAGTAGCAATTTGCCCTATACAAATATAATTTTACATTGCTTTAAAGAAAGCTTTAGAAACATTTAACAAAGAAACTTCCTGCCAGGGTAATCTTCTTAGGCAAATCTTCATTTTGATATAGCTCAGTGGTGGGCAAAATACCACCAGCAGGCCACACATGGCCTGCTGGGCTGTTTTGCCCAGCATTTGACTCCTATCCATATAGTAACTTCATGTCTGACTACTTGGTACCTCCTGCTAACAGCTGGATTGCAAGGGCTAGTTCAGTTAAGCTCACAGAATCAGAATCAGAGAACCTCAGAGTCAAAAAGACCTCACAGGACATCTAGCCTAACCTCTGCTAGAAAAATTGCTTCTAATTCATACCAACATTAGACCAAGAGGGGGTTTGTTGGAGCCAGTATGACCTAATTTGAGAAAGCCAATTGTTTGATTTTCAGATGATGCATTTAATGCTCATGCATTTATATTATATTTCAGAATTTAGCAAATGGCATAAATCAAGGCCCGATTTATTGTTTTGTTGATTGTTGGAAAAATGTTAAAATATAGATTAAATCTGAAAATATGTTATGTTTACTTTTTGTGGGAGGGAGACCCTGTTGTTGAACATTCATCAACACACCATTGACTATTCTTGCATAGATAAGGGATCAAGGATATAAACAGTCTTCAAAAGAAAAATGGTTATCTATAAACAACCACATCAAAAAATAAGCAGTAGTAACAAGAGAAATACAAATCAAAACAACTCTGAACAATTACATCCAACCAAATTGTCAGAAATAATAAGTGGCAATAGTCAATGTTATTCAGGCTATGTTAAGAGCAATAATGCACTATTGAAAGAACAATCCACTAGTCCTACTTTTCTGGAAGACAATTTGGAATTACGAGAAAAATTCATTAAATTCTTTATGTCCTTTGACTCAGTGATCCCTCTATTCGATATAATATCCCAATATGTGCCAAGGAGGTCAAAGGTGGAGAGGGAAAAAGGAGGAGGGGGTCCTTATATACCAACATATTTTTTAGCAGCACTTATTGTGGAAGTAAAAAACACAAATTAGAAATAAGATGAATATCTATAATTTTTTTTTCCTTTTTAATGTTTATTTATTTATTTTTAGCTTTCAGCATTCACTTCCACAAAATTTCCAGTTCCAAATTTTCTCCCCATCTTTCCCCTCCCCCACCCCATAATGCCTTGCATTCTGATTACCCCTTCCATCAATATGCCCTCCCTTCTATCGTACACCTCCCTTCCTTTATCCCCATCTTCTCTCTTTTCCTGTAGGGCAAGATAGATTTCTATACCCCATTACCCTTATTTCTTATTTCCCAGTTATGTGCAAAACAATTCTCAACACTGGTTCCTAAAACTTTGAGTTCTAACTTCTCTCCCTTCCTCCCTCACCCCCACTGAGAAGGCAAGCAATTCAATATAGGCTATATATGTGTAGTTTTGCTAAAGATTTCCATAATAGTCATGTTGTATAAGACTAACTACGTTTCCCTCCATCCCATCCTGCCTCCCATTTATTCTATTCTATCTTTTGAACTTGACCCTCCCCAAAAGTATTTGCTTCTAATTACTCTCTTCTCCCATTTACCTTCCCTTCTATCATCCCTCCATCCCACTTGTCCCCTGCTACCCTACTTTTCTGTAGTGTAAGATAGATTTTTTTATACCAAATTGAGTAAGCATGTTATTCCCTCCTTAAGCCAAATGTGAAGAGTAAGCTTCACTTTTCCCCTCTTACCTCCTCCCTTTTTTCCTCCATTGAAAAAGCTTTTTCTTTCCTCTTTTATGAGAGATAATTTGCCCCATTCCATTTCTCCCTTTCTCCTCCAAATATATTCCTCTCTCACCCCTTAATTTTATGTTTTTTTGATATCATCCTTTCTTATTCAACTCACCCTGTGCTCTCTGTCTATAAGTGTGTGTGTGTGTGTGTGTGTGTGTGTGTGTGTGTGTGTGTGTGTGTGTATGTGTATAATCCCCCCAAATACTGAGAAAAGTCAGCACTCCTCACCCCAGGGCCATACTCAGGCTGAGATTCTTATCAGCTGCTCAATTACCCCCAGAGCTTTAGACAGAGGGCTCCAAAAATGGATGCTGCTACTGCAGTGGCTGCTGCCAATGGTCCAGACCACATTCCCTTCTCCTCATGAAGGAGCTTTCTCACTGACTTTTGAAGCTGTCTGTGGTGTTTGTGGGTTGAGCAGTCTGGAAACTGCTACTGCTGTTGGCTCCCTGAAGCCTGTTCCAGGTTCTGTTCCTGCTGTGCCACGCAGCCCACGACCTGTGCCCAGTGTGATAGACCTTTCCTGTAGGCCTCCCAGGCTGTCTTGGGCTGCAAATCTCTTTCACTGTGTTGTTTTGTGTCTTCTGCTACTCTAGAATTTGTTTAGAGTCATTTTTTATAGGCTATGTGGAGGGGAGCTTCTACAGATCTGTCTTTTTACTCCACCATCTTGACTCCACTCCCAATATGTATAAATTTATAGAGCAACTGTGGTCAAATTGTGGCATATGAATATACATACTACTAGTAAGCCATTTAACCTCAGTTGTGTTGCATTATAAGACTAATTATGATATCTTTCTCATCTGTCTCTTCATTCTACTCACATAGGCCCCATCTAGTACAGGCCATCGTTGCATTTTGTCTGGACTGTTATGGTAACCTCTTAAATGGAATCCTTGCTTCCAGTCCGTCCCATCTCTAAATGCATAGCTAGATACTAAGTGATTTTGCTAAGCGACAGATCTAACCATGTTCTTCCTCTCTTCCAAAATATCCAGTGCCTCTCTATTGTCCACACAATAAAATACTAATTGCTGTTTGGCATTGAAAGCACTTCACAGCCAACCTGCAGTCTGCCCTTCCAGACTTATTTAATATTATTTCCCTTGATGCACTCCACAGTATGGCAAACGGGCATACTTGCTATCCCTAACATATCCCATCTCCATCTCTGTGCCTTTATAAGGTGTCTTATCAGATGTGGAACATACTTTCTTTTCACTACCACATCTTAGAATCCCTAATTTCCTTTGTAGTGATACCCTAACTTTTATATATTTCTATTTCTATTTCTATTTCTATATGTATCCTTTCTCTGAGGTCTAGGGAACCTTATATATTGATCAGTTCACATTCAATATATTGCTTCCAATATCATCATGAGTGATTACTTCTGCAATATCATATAACCCTGTTGATAGCATCTTCATATAACCAATAAACACTTAACATCAATTAGCTTCTATTAAAGTATATCAAAAGATATGGCAAGAACCAAAGTATGGAAATATCTGTGTAAATAAAACCTTGTTGTCCATCACCAACTGAGTCAGTTCAAAATTAAAGTGATTGCTTGGAAATAGTTGACCCACAAAGTTCACTTCTGGGTATAGTATGACTGCTAAATGCACCCTTGCCTGTAGGGTACAATGTCTTGGCTACCAGGTAGATTTGGTGTAGGTCTGGGTATTCAGGTTTTCAAATCTGCACACTTTCCTCACCTGGCTCATCTGTGCTGGCCACAACTGTCTTCCATGGTGTCTTGTCAATGAAATTCTTATAGTTTTGCCAACTTACAGAAACTAAAAAGGGTCTAGACTTATCTACTTAGAAAACAAGTGAATGAGGATGAATACAAAAAGACAATGGTACATCCTTTTAGAATAGTGTCAGAAGTGCTGAGACCTAGAATCATCTTAGGCTGCTATCATATGCTAAAATCAAGAAAAGGTGCTTTATAATGGGGTAAGAGGAAGCTCACATAAGACAATGAACTACTCTTTGGTATGAATGTAATGATAACATTGTTTGATGCTGAGAAGACAAAACTCCTTTTGCTTTTCTTTTCTCTTCCAAAGAGAATGATATTTGAACTGATAAGAATAGAATAAAAATGGTTAATTGTGTCAAAATTGAATCTAAGTGAGGTGACTAAGAGAAACTTCAGTTGTCACCAATGAGTTAAAAGCACCAGGCTTTGATTAATTACTTCCAAAGGTACTCAAAGAACTGATAGATATACTACTGAGGTGATGTTGATCTTTGAAAAGTTATGAAAAATGGAAGAGGTGCTATTGGACTGCATTGTCCTGATTTTCAAAAAAGAAAGAAGGTGAAGTTTATAGACTATAGTCTTGTGAGATGGACTTAAATTTCCGGTAAGATTCTAGAGCATATTTTTAAGGTGATAGTTTTTTTTTTTTAACATTTTCATGGTGAAGTGGTTATTTTAGAATGTCAGAATCACTTCATTAAGAGAAGTTCATAACAGACTAACCTTATTTCCCTTTTCACTAGGTTACCAAGACCAGTAAATCATAGATCCATTTTAACAATTCTTTCCTTATATTTTATCAAAGCATTTGACAAAATCTGACAAGTTACACATGTGCTGAAAATAAATGGATATTAGGCACATGATAATACACTTGAGGGAATTCTCTGTTTGTCCTTCATTTTTGAAAAAAGACCATGACATCAGGGAAATGATGACATGACTTGCAATTGATTTTGTACTGAGTGAGAGAAGGCTATGCAAGGTCACCAACCTCACTTTCTCCTCCAGAGCCATCTGGGTTCAGTGACCAGATATACATCAGGATGACTGGAGATGGCCCAGGATGCAATGGGAGACCTTGGGTTTTTTTGGCTAGCCTTTTCAAGTACTCACTTAGAGGGAGGTAATGCCCATTATGTGAACAGGTGTCTTTAAAAAGTAGTCAGGGGAATAGCCCTTTTAATGAACAGAAGAAAAAATAACTAAATGAACAGAAACTGTTACTAGTGATAACCACTTTAAACCAGCCATTAAGTGGGGCTTGGGCAGGGACTTATTCTTGTTCAACCCATGGGCTTTAGGTTGCACTGAGTTTAAGGTTTTGGGAATAAGAACATAGGAAGGAAGGAAGGAAGGAAGGAAGGAAGGAAGGAAGGAAGGAAGGAAGGAAGGAAGGAAGGAAGGAAGGAAAGACATCTAGTCAGTAAACTCCAAAGTCCCAAAGGAAAGGGAGAGGGAGACAAAAGGAAGAGGATGAGCTAGGTTACCTAGCTAGCTGAGTCCCCACTCAGGCAGCTTGGTCTTCTCACAGTCTGTGTTCATCCTTCATTTTCAAAGAAGACCATGACATCAGACAAATGATGACATGACTTGCACTTGACTTTGAGTGAGGGAGGGCTGTGCAAGGTCACCAACCTCAGTTTCTCCTCTTGAGCCATCTCCAGGGTGAATTAGGAATCAATTAAGTGACTGAATCTAAAGAGCTAAAGGTTTGAAGGAATTTTGAAAGCAGATTTCTAGTAGTGTATTCTAGGGAGCTGGCATTGAACCCATGCTGTTCAATATTTTAAAAATTTTGAATAATTCTTCATTTTTATTTTTAAGGGTATATTCATAGTTGGATAACTTCCTAGTGATAGTTCCAAATTGCTTTCTAGAATAGTTAGACCAATTCATAGCTCTTTAAACTATGCACTACCTGTTCTTACTCTGGTCTCTCCAATATCTGTCATTTTCATCTTTTTTCATCTTGAGAAACTGATCATTTTGTGAGGTGGAACATCAACATTGCTTTAATAACCACTTCTCTAATTATTACTATGAAAATTCAAGTACAAACAAAGATTTTTAAGAGACAGAAACTTAATTTGGTCATTTTTGAAGACTTGAATGACTGTAGCTTTAGGGAATTGTGGTAGTTCCCAGTTTGCATATAATTTTTAAAGCTTCGAAGGGTAAAACATAAAATGAAAAATTATAGAATGCTTTTGATACTAGAGGATGATTAAATGATATTTTAAAATTATGAGAGTTGGTGAGTCTTTAATCTCATAAGTGACAAGTGAGTCACTGAGTATCACAGATTATAATCTAAGTCATTGAAAGTAGTAAAAGAGCATAGAATGAAGAATTTGGCAAACGAAAATTGAAGAAAAAGCAGTGAGTATTAAGGCTAGCCTTACTGGAGAAGGGCTTTTGGAGCTGTAAGCTGACAGAAAACTTCAGTTATAAGATTCTTGATTGGTTGTAGAGAAGCACAACCTCATTGGACAAGGGTCCTCAATGTCAATTATTGCCCATCAGTACTACCTCAATTTTGGAGACATGAATCCTCTTAGAAGAGTATATTGTTTTCTGTACTTTCTCTGGAGAGCAGTGAGGTGGCACAGTGGATAGAATGGCTGACCTGAAATCAGGAAGATTCATCTTCTCCCGTTCAAATTTTGCCTCAGACACGTACTAGTTGTTTGACCCTGGGCAAATCATATAACCCCATTTAGCTCATTTTCCTCATCTGTAAAATGAGCTGAAGAAGGAAACGGCAAAACACTCTAACATCTTTGCCAAGAAAACTCCAAATATGGTCATAAACAGTTGAACATGACTGAAAAATGACTCAGCAACAACAACCATCTCTGGCTTGAGAGGGAAAAGCAGAATAGAAAGGCAACCTTTGAAACTGTTTTGTATTTATCTCAGTTTACTAAAAACTAATTAATTGGTCAATGTAGTATACTGATGAGTGAATAACTAACTAGGCTTATCTGTGCAGCTCAGACAAGTAGCTTGATGAGCTTTCTAACTTAAAGGGAATTGTTAGGCAAATTAAGAGCCCAGTTAAGAGTGATTATGAATTGAAAGAGACAGTAAATGTTTCATTGATCCAAGACTAGAAGAAGAAAGTTTATTTGTTTTTGTTTTTTTTTGGTTTTTGTTTTTTAGCTCCAGTGTTAACAAACAAGTGAAGCAGTCCGTAGAGAAGTGATTTTATGTGGTCTATATATCTATTCCTGAATGTATCTATGGCATCAAAACTCACAGTTCTAACAGTGAGTTACGTCAAGTCTCTGAATATTCCTCATTAATGTGTTTCCCAGCAAGGTCTTTTTTTACAGTGTTCCTCAGTTTCTCTCAGAGATGCTGCATTTGTGGGTAAATGTGAAAGAGAATAGGAAAGCTAGGAGGAAACACAGATAATAGCACAGTTTTAAAAGTTCCATGTTAATTTTAAATTTTAAAATAATTTATTGTATACTTAAGTTAGCAAGACAGTACAGTGGATAAAGTTTTGGACATGGAGTCAGGAAGACCTGAGTTCAAATCCTGCCTTGGATACTTAACTATTTGTGGGACCCTGGACAAGTCCTTTAATCTTTCCCAGCCTCAGTTTCATCATCAGTAAAATGAGGAAAATAGCAGCACTAAATGAGATAACATATTAAAAGTGCTTTGCAAGCCTTAACGCAACATATAAATGTTAGATACTATTATTTAGGAAAAGGAAATATTACCCAGTAGAAATTTATAATCTCTTATGTAATCTTTTTCTTATGTTCTTTTTTGTATAGGAAAATGCTCGTTTTGTTCAGTCTTAAGTACATAATAAAAATCAGTATTTTTAAGAAGCAACAAAAGGGCATACATAACTTTTCTGAATAATTTTTTTCTTTTTGCAAGATGAAGAGGAAATATAATATTATGTTTTTGAAGTTGGTTAATGGATATTTTTATGAAAGGGAAAGGAATTCTAACTAGTTTGGGTGACTAAGGGCTATGAATATAGGATAAGATTAGAGAAGAAAGAGTCAATTTCTGTCACTGGGCATTTTCCAAAAAAGGTCAACCTTTTCATGTAAAGAAATATGAATGCAAATGCTATTTTTTTCAAATGATTTTCACGTACTATTAAGAAACAATATCAATATAAAGCAAAGTAGAAAAGACATGAATATTTTCAGACTTTAGAGGTGGTATCTTAGAATATGAAGTAAGGTTTCTATTCATTGGGCAATAGAAAGAAGCTCCACCAATTTTAGGTAGAATTGTCATTTTTATTATATTGACTCAGCAGATCCATGAACAATTAATATTTATCCAATTATTTAGATCTATCTATTAATGTGAAAAGTGTTGTAAATGTGCTCATGTAGTCCCTGGGTTTATCTCATAAGGTAGACTTTCAAGTATTTTATAATTTCTTTTTCTATTTCTTCCTCCAGGGTTTTGTTGATAATGCTGATAATTTATGTGGGTTTATTTTATGACCCTACAACTTTATTAAAGTTGTTAATGGTTTCATATAGTTTTTTAGGTGATTCCCTAGGGCTCTCTAAGTATGCCATTATATCATTTGTATTGTTTCTTCATTGCCTACTTTTATTCCTCTACTGTCTTTTTTTTTCCTGTCTTAGTGTTTCAGGTAGCATTTAAAAAAATGTTGAATGATAAGGGACATCCTAACTTCACCTTTGATGTTATTATGAAGACTTTTAGTTTATCTCCATTAGAGATAATTCTTGCTATGAGTTTTAGAAAGATGCTGCTTATTTTAAGAAAGGTTCCATTTATTCCTATGTTTCCAAGTATCTTTGATAGAACAGAGATTGTATTTTGTCAAAGGCTTTTTCAGCATCTATTGACATAATTATATGAGTTTTGTTTTGTTTTTATTATCGATAATGTCAATTATGCTTTTATTTTTCCTAATATTGAGCCACCCCTACATTCCTAGTACATATACTATGTAGTCATAATGTGTAATCTTTGGGATATATTGCTGTCATTTCCTTGCTAGCATTTTATTAAAATTTATGCATTGGTATTCATTTGGGAAATATCTATAGTTTTCTTTTTCTTGGTTTTGTTCTACCAGCTTTAGATATCAAAACCACATTTTTGTGACAAAAAAATTCTTTAGCAGTCTTTTGTACCTATTTAAAAATAATTTATATAGTGTTTGTGATTAAATGTTCCTTAGATATTTGGTAAAATTCACTTGTAAATCCATCTGGTCCTGGGGATTTTTTCTTAGGGAGCTCATTTATAACTTGTTCAACCATTTTTTTTTTCTAAGATAGGGTTATTCAAGTATTATATTTCCTCTTCTTTTAATCTGGTTAATTTATATTCTGGTAAATATTCATTCATTTCACTTAGACTGTCAGTTTTGCTGGCATATAATTGAATAAAGTAATCTGAAATTTTCCTTTTTCCCAGCATATCACTTTTTCTTTTTTTTTTAAGTTTTCAACATTCATTTTCACAAAATTATGAGTTCCAAATTTTCTTCCCATGTCTCCCCTACCCCTACCCCAAAATGCCAAACATTCTAATTACCCCTATCACCAGCTTGCCCTCCCTTCTAACATCCCTCCCTTCCCTTATGCCCATATTCTCTTTTGTCCTGTAGGGCAAGATAAATTTCTATACCCCATTACCTGTATTTCTTATTTCCTAGTTGCATGTAAGAACAATACTCAACAGCTGCTCCTAAAACTTTGAGTTCTAACTTCTCTTTCTCCCTCCCTCCCCACCCATCCCCACTGGGAAGGCAAGCAATTCAATATAGGCCATATCTGTGTAGTTTTGTAAATGACTTCCACAATAGCCATGTTGTGTGAGACTAACTATATTTCCCTCCATCCTATCCTGCCCCCCATTTCTTCTACTCACTCTTTTGACCCTGTCTCTCCCCAGAATGTTGACTTCTAACTGCTCCCTCCTCCCATTACACTCCCTTCCATCTTCCCCCCACCCTGCTTATCCCCTTCTCCCCCACTTTCCTGTATTATAAGATAGGTTTTCATACCAAAATGACTGTGCATTTTATTTCTTCCTTTAGTCGAATGTGATGAGAGTAATTCTCACCTCCCCCCTTTTCCCCTCCACTGAAAAGTCTTTTACTTGCCTCTTTTCTGAGAGATAATTTGCCCCATTCCATTTCTCCCTTTATCTCTCAATATATTTCTCTCTCACCCTTTAATTTCATATTTTAGGATATGATCCCATCCTATTCAATTCACCCTGTGCTGTGTGTGTGTGTGTGTGTGTGTGTGTGTGTGTATGTGTGTATGTGTGCATGTGATCCCACCAACAGTATCTGGAAAAAGTTTCAAGAGTTACAAATATTGTCTTTCCATGTAGGAATGTAAACAGTTCAACTTTAGTAAGTCCCTTATGATTTTCTTTCCTGTTTATCTTTTCATGCTTCTCCTGATTCTTGTATTTGAAAGTCAAATTTTCTTTTCAGCTCTGGTCTTTTCATAAAGAACGCTTGAAAATCCTCTATTTCATTGAAAGACCATTTATTCCCCTGAAGTATTATTCAGTTTTGCTGAGTAGGTGATTCTTGGTTTCACTCCTAGTTCCTTTGACTTCTGGAAATCATATTCCATGCCCTTTGATCCCTTAATGTAGAAGCTGCTAGATCTTGTGTTATCTTGATTGTATTTCCACAATACTTGAATTGTTTTTTCTAGCTACTTGCAATATTGTCTTCTTGACCTGGGAACTCTGAAATTTGGCCACAATGTTCCTAAGAGTTTCTTTTTGGGGGATCTCTTTCAGGAGGTGATCAGTGGATTATTTCAATATCTAATTTACCCCCTGGTTCTAGAATCTCAGGGTAGTTTTCCTTGATAATTTCATGAAAGATGATATCTAGGCTCTTGTTTTTTATCTTGGCTTTCAGGTAGTCCCATAATTTTTAAATTGTCTCTCCTGGATCTATGCTCCAGATCAGTTGTTTTTCCAATGAGATAGTTCACGTTATCTTCCATTTTTTCATTCTTTTGGTTTTGTTTTATGATTTCTTAGTTTCTCACAAAGTCATTAGCCTCCATCTGTTCCATTCTAATTTTTAAAGAACTATTTTCTTCAGTGAGCTTTGGAACCTCTTTTTCCATTTGGCTAATTCTGCTTTTTAAAGCATTCTCCTCATTGGCTTTTTGAACTTCTTTTGCCAATTAAGTTAGCCTATTTTTAAAGGTGTTATTTTCTCCAGCATTTTTTTGGGTCTCCTTTAGCAAGGTGTTGACCTGCTTTTCATGATTTTCTTACATCTCTCATATCTCTTCCCAATTTTTCCTCCACCTCTCTTACTTGATTTTCCAAATCCTTTTTGAGCTCTTCCATGGCCCAAGACCACTGAATATTTATTTTGCATGTTTAAGATACAGAAGCCGTGAGTTTTATGTCTTTCCCTGATGGTAAGCTTTGTTCTTCCTCATCTGAAAGGATGGAAGAATATATCTGTTCACCAAGAAAGTAACCTCCTATAGTCTTATTTTTTTCCCTTTTTTGGGCATTTTCCCAATGAGTTATTTGACTTTTGGGTCCTTTGTCAAGAGTAGGGTATACTCTGCAGATCTGTAAGATCTCAGTTCCCCCCAAGTGGCACAATCAAATGTGTACACTGGTCTGGGAGCAGGGAGAGGTTTTTGTGCCCAGAATCTTAGCAGAGGTTCCTCTTCACAACCACCTGGCCTCCAGTTCCACCAAACCATCACTGAGGGTTGAGATTCAGATAAGCTGCATGAGCAGGGCCACCATTCAGTGTGAGATAAAAATCAGCTGCTGCAGGGCCTCTACCCAGGGCTGAGGTTAGAAGCAGCTGATCAGTGCCACCAGGGGTTTTATGATCCAATAACGGATGCGGGCTGCGATAAGAGCTGCTGTGGGAACTGCTGCTGCCTGCCTAATGTAGCCTCTGAGGCCACTGCCTGAGGCTGGAGCTATGAGAAGGCCCTTTGCCTTTCTCCCTTCTTGGCCAGCTGATCAAACCCTCTCACTGACCTTTGGTGCCTGTGGGTTGAGGGATCTGTGAACCTCTGCTACTGCAACTGGAGATTCCTCCTCCGAGCCCTGTTTGTATCCTCCTCCCAGAGCTGAGCCATGCTGCAGGGAGAAGGATGGGCTGGGCTCTGCTCTGTGTCCAGTGTGACAGATGTTTCTCATTGTCCTTTCAGATCACCCTGGGCTGGAAATCTCCTCCATTCTGTTGTTCTGTGGCTTCTGCTACCCTAGAATTTGTTGAGAGTCTTTCTTTACAGGTATTTTATAGGCTTTGGGGGGAGAGCTAGCATATGTGTGTCTTTCTACTCAGTCATCTTGGCTCTGCCCCCCAATTTTTCTTACCCATCTGATTTTTGAAAGATGATCCCAATGTAATTGACTCACTCCTGTGTTTTCTGTCTATGTAGAGTCCTTCTAATTGTCTTAATAATGATAAAGTCCTTAGGAGTTACATATATCATCTTTCAATATAGAAATGTAAACAGTTTAACCTTATTGAATTTCTTATGATTTGTCTTTTATGTTTATTTTTTATGTTTTTCTTGAGTCACATTTAAAAGTTAAATTTTCTCTTCAGTTCTGGCCTTATAATCAGGAATTCTTAACAGTCCTATATTTCATTAAATTGAAATTTTTTCCCCTGGTGGATTATACTCAGTTGTGCTAGTTGAGTTATTCTTGGCTGCAATTGTATCTCATCTGCTTTCAAGAACATGTTGTGTCAAGCCTTCTACTCCTTTAACAAGGTAGATGCTAAATCCTGTGTGATTCTAACTTTGACTCTATGGTGTTTGAAAGGTTTTCTCTTGTCTGCTTGAAATATTTTCTCTTTGATGTAGGAGCTCTGGAGTTCAGTTATTCCTGAGAATTTTCAATTTTGAATGCCTTTCAGGATGCGATTGGTAGATTTCTTTCAATTTCTATTTTGACCTTTGGCTGTATAATACAGAGGTGGTTTTCTGTGACAATTTATTGAAATATGATGTCTAGGTTGTTTCTTTGTTCATGGTTTCCAGGTAATTCAATAATTCTTAAATAATCTCTCCTCAGACTCTTTTCCATGTTGGTTGTTTTTTTTTTTGTTGAGACATTTCGCATTTTTTAAAAATATTTTTCGGGGGGGCAGAGGCAAGATGGTGGAGTAGAAAGACACACATATGCTAGCTCTGAACCCACAGCCCATAAAATATCTGTAAAAAAGAACTCCCAACAAATTCTGGAGCAGCAGAAGCCACAGAACAACAGAGCAAAGGAGATTTCTGTTCCAGAGAGCCCTGAAAACCTCTCGCAAAAGGTCCATCACGCCCTGGACACAAAGCTGAGCCCAGCCCTGCCTTGGCCACATGGCACCGAGATCTGAGCAGGTTTCAGGGACAGAATCTCCAGTGGCCACGCAAGTCCCTCCACCCATGGGCCCCAAATGTTGGTGAGAGGGTCTTCTCGGCTTGCCGAGAGGGGAGTGGGGTGCCCCCAAAACTCAGGCCCCCTTGGGAGGCAGCAGCAGAGGTGGCAGCAGACCTGGTCTCCCCAAGCAGGCAGGAGCCAGGATCCATTGTTGATGGTCTCTGCATAAACCCCCTGAGGGAACTGAGCCTGTGAGGCAGCCCTGCCTCCACCTGAGCACCTGAACTTAATCTCACACTGAATAGCAACCCTGCCCCTGCCCAAAGCCCTGAGGCTGGGAAGCAGCATTTGAATCTCAGTCCCCAAGTGCTGGCTGGGTGGATCTGGAGGCGAAGTAGGTGTGAAGAGAATATTCAGAAGTCTAGTCACTGGCTGAGAAAATGCCCAGAAAAAGGAAAAAAAAAAATAAGACTATAGAAGATTACTTTCTTGTTGAACAGGTATTTCCTCCCTTCCTTTCTGATGAGGAAGAACAATGCTTACCATCAGGCAAAGACACAGAAGTCAAGGCTTCTGTATCCCAGCCCACTCAATGGGCTCAGGCCATGGAAGAGCTCAAAAAGGATTTTGAAAATCAAGTTAGAGAGGTAGAGGAAAAACTGGGAAGAGAAATGAGAGACATGCAAGGAAAGCATGAAAAACAAGTAAACACCCTGCTAAAGGAGACCCCAAAAAATGCTGAAGAAAATAACACCTTGAAAAATAGGCTAACTTAATTGGCAAAAGAGATTCAAAAAGCCAATGAGGACAAGAATGCTTTCAAAAGCAGAATTAGCCAAATGGAAAAGGAGGTTCAAAAGCTCACTGAAGAAAATAGCTCTTTCAAAATCAGAATGGAACAGATTGAGACCAATGACTTCATGAGAAACCAAGAAATCACAAAACAAAACCAAAAGAATGAAAAAATGGAAGATAATGCGAAATATCTCATTGGAAAAACAACTGACCTGGAAAATAGATCCAGGAGAGACAATTTAAAAATTATGGGACTACCTGAAAGCCATGATCAAAAAAAGAGCCTAGACATCATCTTTCATGAAATTATCAAGAAAAACTACCCTGAGATTCTAGAACCAGGGGGTAAAATAGATATTGAAATAATCCACTGATCACCTCCTGAAAGAGATCCCCCAAAAAGAAACTCTTAGGAACATTGTGGTCAAATTTCAGAGTTCCCAGGTCAAGGACAAAATATTGCAAGCAGCTAGAAAGAAACAATTCAAGTATTGTGGAAATACAATCAGGACAACACAAGATCTAGCAGCTTCTACATTAAAGGATCGAAGGGTGTGGAATAGGATATTCCAGAAGTCAAAGGAACTAGGACTAAAACCAAGAATCACCTACCCAGCAAAACTGAGTATAATACTTCAGGGGAAAAATTGGTCTTTCAATGAAATAGAAGACTTTCAAGCATTCTTGATGAAAAGACCAGAACTGAAAAGAAAATTTGACTTTGAAACACAAGAATCAGGAGAAGCATGAAAAGATAAACAGGAAAGAGAAATTATAAGGGACTTTCTAAAGTTGAACTGTTTACATTCCTACATGGAAAGACAATATTTGTAACTCTTGAAACTTTTCAGTATCTGGGTACTGGGTGGGATTACACACACACACATGTACATGCACATGCACACCCACATAAAGAAAGAGTGCACAGAGTGAATTGAAGAGGATGGCATCATATCTTAAAAAAAAATGAAATCAAGCAGTGAGAGAGAAGTATATTGGGAGGAGAAAGGGAGAAATGGAGTTTGGCAAATTATCTCTCATAAAAGAGGCAAGCAAAAGACTATTAGTGGAGGTAAAAAGAGGGGAGGTGAGAGAAAAACACGAAGTTTACTCTCATCACGTTCCACTAAAGGAAGGAATAAAATGCACACTCATTTTGGTATGAAAACCTATCTCACAATACAGTAAAATGGGGGATAAGGGGATCAACAGGGTGGGGGGGATGATAGAAGGGAGGGCATGGGGAGGAGGGTGCAATTTGAGGTTGACACTCATGGGGAGGGACAGGATCAAAAGAGAGAATAGAATTAATGCGGGGCAGGATAGGATGGAGGGAAATATAGCTAGTCTTATACAACACGACTATTATGGAAGTCATTTACAAAACTACACAGATTTGGCCTATATTGAATTGCTTGCCTTCCAAAGGGAAGGGGTGGGGAGGGAGGGAGGAAGAGAAGTTGGAACTCAGAGTTTTAGGAACAACTCTCGAATACTGTTCTTGCCACTAGGAAATAAGAAATACAGGTAAAGGGGTATAGAAAGTTATTTGGCCCTACAGGACAAAGGAGAAGATGGAGACAAGGGCAGAGAGGGATGATAAAAAAGAGAGCAGATTGGTGATAGGGGCAATTAGAATGCTCAGTGTTTTGGGGTGGGGGGAGGGGACAAACGGGGAGAAAATTTGGAACCCAAAATTTTGTGAAAATGAATGCTAAAAGTTAAATAAATAAATAAATATTTTTCACACTTTTGGTTTGTTTTATTATTTCTTGATGTTTCATGGAGTCATTAAATGCCACTTGCCCAATTCTATTTTTTAAAGGAATTGTTCACTGAGCTTTTGTACCTCTTTTTCTATTTGGCCAATTCTGATTTTTAAGGTGTTATTTCCTTCACTATTTCTTTGTGCTTCTTTCACCAAGATATTAATTGCTTTTTCATTATTTTCTTGCATTGCTATCATTTCTTATCCTAAAATTTTTCTACCCATTTTATTTAATTTTGTAAATCACTTTTATCTCTTCCAGAAATACCTGTTGTATATAGATTCAAATTATACTTTTCTTTGAGGTTTTATTTGCAGCTGTTTTGACTTCAATGTCTTCTTTTGAGATTGTGTCTTGATCTTCCCTGTCACCATATTGCCTTTTTATGTTCAAATTCTGTTTTGTTTTTTTTTGCTGTCTTTCCCATTGCCAGCATATTTCCTGACTTTAAACTTTATGTTAAAATTGCTCTTTTCCTGGACTGTGGGTTAGTAGGCATGTTCCCATGTCTCAGGAATTTTTGCATTGCTGTTTTCAGAGCTAATTCTGGGGAGTTGGCAGTTTTCATTGCTTCCAAGGTGTTGTGATGTGAGGAGAGGTATAGTCACTGCTCTCCTGGTCTGTACTCTGGTCCTTACCCAGGAAGGGCACCTGAACCCTTGAAGCTGAAAGTGAAATGGTTCTTCAGGGTTCTTGCACCAAAAACAAGACTTCTCCTCAGGGTTCCTGATCTCTTGCTACTACAAGACCTGAGACCCTGGGGCTATGACCCAGAAGTGGGTATAAATAATGGAGGTGCCTAAAAATGCCCTGTCCTCGACCTTTTTTTAGCACAGGAGCCATGTAGAGTCTCTTTCTGTTCAATTGCCAGATTCCTTTAACATGTCTGATTTGAGAACTTCAAAAGTTGCTGCTGCTACTGCTATTGCCACCTCTGAAGCCCATAGCCAGTTTTGCCTTCAAGTTAACTATTGGCTGGATCCAACTTCAGTGTCATATATCTTTTTTTTTAAACCCTTAAGTTGTTTTGGACTCAAAAATGTTCAACAACTATTTGTTGACTGTGCTGCTTTAGAATTTTACTTGAGGTCTTATTTTTAAGTTGTTTGGTGTGAAATGTTGGGAGAGCTTGACTATTTCCTCTCCTCTGTCATTTTGGCTCCAGGAATTTTTTTGAAAGCAGAAACTACAAGACTTGTGAATAGTTTGGACATGTGGAGTGGGTGCTAATGAGATGCTGGAGATGACACCAACATGACTCAATAGATAGATGGATTGCCCTTTACAATAATAGAAAAGTCTAGAAGATGGTAGGTGTTATAGGCAGGGAGAGGCATGAGTTCTCTTTTGAGTATGCTGACTTTGAGATGCCTATTGGGCCACCAAATGAAGTTGCCTAAAAGGCACTTGGTGATTTCAAAGTTTCATTTCTGGAGAAAGATTAAGGGTACATATATCTATTTAGGAATTAATGGCATAGATATGATAATTGATCCTATGAGAGCCGATGAAAACACCAAACAATACAGCAGGGAGGAAGAAGAGATGAAGGTATAGTGCAAAGGTTTAGAAAACACTGATCATTCATACATGTGACCTGTTTGAAGATAGAGCAAAGAAGATTTATAAAGAGAAATCAGACTAGTAGAAGTACAACCAGAAGGCACTATCAGAAAAACCTAAAAAAGAGAAAGTATTCAGAAGAAAGGATGATCTATATTTTTAATGGTTGCAAAGAGATCAAAATGATGAGGATTGGGAGTGGACCATTAGCTTGGCATTTAAGAGGTCACTGATTACTTAGGGAAGAGCAATTTCAGTTGAATGATGAGGTCAGGAGACAGATTTCAGAACTGAGTAGTAATGAGAAGTTAGTAAATGAAGACAGTATAGAGTTTTTTTTCTAGAAGTTTGGCTAAGAAAGGTAGGGTGATATATAGTGTGATATAACTAAAAAGGACAGTAAAATCCAAAGGGTAGTAAAAATCTGAAGGTTTTTTTCAGGAAGAATAAGATTTGGAAATATTAAAGACAAGAAGAAAATGATAGAGGTTTAAGACTCAAGTGAGAGAAGAAATATTTGAAGGAGTAATCTGCTGGAGAAAACAGGAAGTTATAGAATCAGTGAAAATCATAGTGACAAACACTGGGAAGAAGGTGCTCACCTTAAATGCTCTCAGTTTTCAGGCTGCCAATGACTGAATAAGGTTTTGAATTTTCTTTGCTTCACTACCCACTAACAAGTCCATTTATTTTGTTGTGAGATTCCATTCATTGCTTTGGGGATTTCTTATAAAATGTGATATTTTCTTTGCTGAGGATTTCTTAAAATCCAAAAGATGATCTATTTATTTATGTAGATCTAATGAAACAATGAATGTGAAGCACTTTGTAAATTTGAAAGCTCCATATGTGTCAGAGTATAACGATGAGCAGATAAGATCCTAGACAGAACAAGGAGAGACCTTGGCTGTCATCAAGTCCACTCACTTCACAGAAGACAGAACTGAGGCCCATGGAGGCCAAGTGACTTACCCAAAGATACACATATGCTAAGTTAATGAATCAGGATTTTAAGTGCTTTGCACTTCACTGTTCTACTCTCTGCCTGGTAATCCACTTCACAGAAATAATATTCTGAAAATGGGACTTTACATGGTGTTCAAGCCACTCATTTCTTTCCTTTTATCCTTTTCTTAGTAATAAAGAAGCTACACACATCCTGAAGTCTGATTTGGGTTGTGGTATATTCCTGTTCATCAGGTATTTTTAACTTTCCTACCCATCTGTCATTGATTTGGTGCGTGGCCCTTGTTGCTGATTGTTTCTCAATATATTTGACACTGAAGCTATTCTAAATGTGGTAACCATGGCAACTCTTCTCCCAACCCCCTCCCTCACCCACTTTGGGGGGTTGTTTTTTATGAAGCACAGTTGAACAAGTGGGCTTCTTATAATTTGACTGTGGAGACTGTCAATATGCTTCTGAAATAATTTAGATTTTTATTTGCTTACGTTTAGTGTTTATTAATGATAAGATTTTCTGTCTCTATCTGCCTTTTCTCTTTTTGGGGGGGAAGTGGGACACATTTTACTTTAAAGTAATCAATATAGGTCTCAAAATGTGTATTATTTTTTCAAGGAATATAAGACTATAATTTCAGAAAAGAGTATCTTATATCTAGAGATCCTGGCTCTGCCTCTTACTATTTCTATCATCTTGGCAAAGGGACTCTGCTTCTTTGAGCCTCATTTGATTCTCTCATACAAATGAGATTGGATGAGAGGTCTTCTGTGGTACCTTCAACTTTAATTTTCTGTTTGATAATGGAAATCAAATATAGAAAGATAATGAAAATCAAATTTATAGAAAAGTGGAACATTTCCAAGCTAAAAAGTAGCCAAATGTTTGACATACAAACTAGCTTGAAGATATTATCTGTTGACTATGTCAGAATGTATGGGGGTTGGGGGAATTGAGACAGAACTATGATTTATGGTGAAATGATGATTATGATCAAGTCAAAGTAAGATGATTACATGTGATGATGGTTTTTATCACATAATGGTTGTTGCTACTTGCAGTTCTCACAGAAACCATAAATAAATGTAACACTTTGAACGTAATTGTGATTTATATTCAAAGAAACTGTGCAAATGATAATGAAAGAGAAAACTCTGTGAACAATTTGACAAGATTCTTTCCTCAAAACAAATACATGGGGTCGGCAATAAGAAGTATTATTACACATTTGACATATGAGGAAATTGAGTCCCATACAGGTTAAACAAAACTGCCCAGTGTCATAGAACTATTGAATGCCTTTTAATTAGGTCTATTTTTGCTTATGTTTTGTTACTTCCACCTTTTATACTTCAACTTGAGTGCAATAGATTCTGTTCCAGCTCCTTATTTTAATTCTGAGTGTCTTTCTCTTTCTAGTGTGTTTCTTGTAAGTAACAGATTTTTGAATTCTGGTTTTTAATCCATTCTTCTATCAGTTGCATATTTTGGGTGAATTCATCCCATTCACATTTACGGTTACGTTTACTAACTGCATTTCACTCTATTCTATTTTCTTCTGTTTATCCTTCTCTCTCTCTCTCTGACCACGTTCACCCTTAATCTACCCTCCCTCTTATTTTTCTCTTTTCTCTCCCTCTCCTACTTTTCTCTTAGAACTTTTGCAGGTCAGAGTTGGGATTTGAATTTGTGGCTTCTAAATTAATGTTTAGGATTGTTTTCTTTATGGGAGGAGAGAGGTACCATGGAAGGGAAAGGGGGCCCATAGAACGGGGATAGGGAGTAAATCCTTTGCTGTTGGTACCACCCTTCCTGTCGATTTTTTTTCTTGTGAGTGGCAGCATTGTCCTCAATAGTTGAGAAAGAAGAGCAGCTACACTTTAGTCTGTGGTATAAAAAAAGAAGAATGCTTACATCATGAGGCCTCAGATATTTGAATTTACTCATTGCATAGGATGGCTTACTATGAAGATAATTTTTCATTGTATGAGTCATCACAGGTCTGGCTTAATGACAATTAATTTCCTAAAAATAACTCTTAGAATTTCACTTTTTCATTGTCTTTATTTGACAAACCAGATTTCCCTCTAGTTTTCAATATCCATGGAGATCACAACTTAATATGCACTAAATCTCGTCTTACACAATTAAATTTGTTGTTAAGTGGTTGTCTAGTCATTCATCAAATATTTAGTAGACCTGAATCTGTTTATAGATTTCTTTACTTCCTGCAAGAAATATTTCAAGCATCACCTTCTACACAAACCTTTCCTGATCCCACCAATTAATGATATTCTCCCTAACTACCTTTTGTTTAGCCATCTTATATTTTTATTTGTGTTTATTTATTTAAATAATTTAGTTAATTAAATTAAATAATTAATAATTAAATTAAATAATTATAAATTATTTATATATAAATATATATAATATATATAAATAAAAATATATAAGTATAACTAAATTAAATTAAATAATTAAAAAATTAAATATTTACATAAAATATATTTATATTGTCTATAGACTTATATGAGTATATCGTCACCACAGATGGAATGGAAGCTCTAATTCATCTTTTGCTGACTCTGTTTCATTTCTCTTTTCTGTTCTCCTAAAACCATTAATACTAACATTTATACCATCATTCTAAATGTATGTCGCCATTGACTTTTCTGAGAAAAGTGAGCATCCAATGAGAGATCCTTCAACTCCCCTCTACACCTGAATATTTATGTACATCTTCAAGCTCCCTCTTCTTTTTTTCCTGTCTCTCAAAAAGATGTAATTGGTCCTGGAAATTGAATGAGGTCCATTTGTAAAGTTTCCCTTTATCTATGATCCTAAATTCATCTCCTTTAGTATCTTTAAGGATGCTCTTCCTTTAACCTGTCTACTTACTACCTTACTACTCTTCCTTTGTTTTTCCCCTCCACATACTTAAAGATTTAGTCATATCAGTTTACCTGCTGCTCTTCCCACATGACAGTACCTCTCTCACCTCTGTACTTTTGCACTTGGTATCTTCTATACCTGGAAGGTTTCATCTTCTTTTCTCCTCTTTTTAGAGGCACTGTGTTTCTACAAGACTCAGCTCTAGTAGGAGCTACTTCTCTTGTAGGAAATATTTTCCAGTCTTTGCAAATGCAAAACCTTTTGCTGTAAGATTACCTTTTACTACTCTGTAGGTATCTTGTGTGCCTCTACTTATTTACGTTATCCCATTCACTATAATGTAATCTCTTAGACAGCAAAGGCTTTTCTTCTTTTTTTATAGTGCCTGCATATAGAACTCTCAAATTCAGATGGATCTTGTTATCACATCAATTTGGGAGTTCTCTCCAGGGATGCAGATCATAAGCCATCTATGTCTGCTCATCCTGGGCAACCATCATCCCTGACCTTTTCAATATTATCCACAGGGATTCCATCCATAATGCTGTTGGACTTCCTTGATAGCTTATAGTATTGTAAGAGTGCCAGTGAAATGTCCTGGCTGTTCACCTGTCATCCTCTGCTCTCACATGATTACCAATCTTGTAACTCTGTCAGGTAATTGTTAATGACATCCTTTACTACTATTGTTATTTAGATGCTCTTGTGGATTATATTGTATAACTTACTTACAACCCTGTGTCTTTCCACTGCTTTCTGTGTGACTTTCATCATTAGCTTTCTGGTGACAGGAATTTTCTAGGTTTTATTGTCATGTAGCATCACCAGTAACATGTTTGTATACCATAAATGGGTCTTTGCTTTTCTAGGAATCTTGGTGTCAATAAAGATGATTTTCAGTTTCCTGAAAGAAATCCATCCTATTATCCTCCTTCTTTTCAATTCACTGCCCAGCTCACCTTTTCAGATACACATTGAAATCTGAAATAGATATTTTTCATCTAGTGTGGATGGGCTATCCAAACTCTCTTCAACATTGTAAGCCTTTTTCAGGGGGCTCTGCAATGACTTGGGATTTGATACATTTGACATAATGTCAGTTAATCAGTCAACAAGCATTCATTAAGTGATAAACATAAACCAGGGAATATACTAAATGCTAAGACTAAAAAAAATTCAAAAATAACATCTTACTACCAACAAATTCATATTTAAAAGGTGGAAGCAACATGCAAGTAATTATGTATACACAAGATACATATAGTGCAGACAGAAGGAAATCTTAGAGGGAAAGCATTAATAATGGAAAGACCCCCTTCAGAAGGTAGAATTTTATCTGAGTCTTGAAGGGAACCAAAAAAATCAGGAGGTAGAGGTGAAGAAGAAGGAACCCAGGCATAAAGGGATGCAGTAAAAGGATACTGACTTGAAAGAAAGATTGTTGTGTCAAGGTGGTAGGATCACAGAGTTCCTGGAGGAGTGTAAAGTGTAAGAAAACTGAGAGGGCAGGAAGGAACCAGCTTGGGAAGAGATTTAAATGCCAGAGTACTTTATATTTGTTCCTCCAGGTAATAGGGAGCCACTTGTGGTTGTTGAGTGGTGACAGGAATGACATGGTTAAACATGGTTAGTAAAATAACCTTGGCAGGAGAGAGGTACACGGAATATAATGGGGGCACACTTTATGTACAGAGACCTATTAAAGGGCTAGTGCATTAGTCCAGAGAAGTTGTGATGAGGGACTCCACTAGACTAGAGACTGTGTAGGTGGAAAGGAGACACGCATGAGAGATATTGCGAAAGTGGAAATGACAAGATTTGACAATAAATCAGACTTGGCATGAATGGCAATGAGAAGTTGATGATAGCACTAAGGTTACAAGCCTGGGTGACTCAGGGGTTGGTAGAAAAAAATGTTCGAGAAAGGCAGTAACATTTTGGGTTTTTGTTATTTATTATTTATTTAATAATATGATGTTTTAAATTAATTAGATTATATTAATTTAAAAATTAAATATTATTTAATGAATAAATAATATTTAAAATATTATTTATTTATCCCTTTTATGAGAATTCAATTAGAGATGTTCAAAAGAGAGTTCCTGATGGGTGACTAGCTCAGAAGAGAGATTGGGACTAGATAAACACATCTGGCCATCATCTGTTTAGAGATAGTATTGAACCAATGTGAACAGATGAGATAATAAAGTAGGATAATATAGAGAAAAAAGAGAAGGACCAGGATAAAGCCTTGAAGAAACTTCATTCAGGTCACAATGTCATCTGCAAAAATATTTTTCTAGAATATCTCACACAAGAAATCTTTCCTTGATGTGGATTTTGTGCTGAATCTTTTCCATTCATGAATTCTTTTGCTGAGCATGAGCTACCCTGTTTTATACCTCTCTTGATGTTTAATCTTGAATAATACTAATATATCAATGGGACATATCCTATTTTAATATGTATTTTGTCCTATTGGGTCAAATGTTCTTACATAATTAGCCAACAATAAGCACAATAAGATCTATTTTCTCCATAATTTTAGTCAACTGTGCAATGGTAAAATTGGGAGCTAATGTTTGATATTATTTGCGATTGCCTATTTGTTCCCTAGTAAAACCTTCAGCATTGATACCTTCAATTTGTGTATAGATCAACCTCCTAATAGATTAGTTAGTTTAGATTAGAATAGCTGTAAATGTCACCTTAATTTGGCATTAATGTTACCTGAAGTTTTTCTTACACCTTTAGTACCTTCACCTATTTTAGATACTTTATAACTTCGTTTCTCAATTCCCTCAAATTTTGTCTCCTCAAGAATGGATCTCTTCTATGTTGTTGTTGTTATTCAGTCTTTTCATTCATGTCCAACTGGTTGTGATCACATTTGGGGTTTTCTTGGCAAGGATACTGGAATAGTTTGTAATTTCATTCTCCAGGTTATTCATGGATGAAGAAATTGATGCAAACAGGGTTAAGTGACTTGCCTTGGGTCACAGAGCTAGTAAGTGTCTAAGGTCAAATTTGAACTCAGAACTTCCAAGCCAAGCACTATATCTACTGCACCTACCTCATGTGTGTGTGTGTGTGTATGTGTGTGTGTGTGTGTGTGTATGTGTGTGTGTGGTTAATGTCATCTGACTACTGTTTCTCCATTTATGTTCACTTTGGTGCTATTTATAGTTCCTATGTAAGCATCTCAAGGATTGCGTTAGGGTCCAATTGGAGTGGGTCTATTCTCCTTGATGGAAAAACACAATTTCTTGAAATGATTTTTGTGAATCCTTAACATTTTTATCCATTGTAATTCTCTTTCCATTGTCATCCTTGACTACTTTAGGATGACTTTGCTTAGTTGGATGTCTTCAAAAGCATTCTTTAGATTGTTTTTAGATTCTGTTGGTCCTGCCTACTTCATGAGATAACACTCTTTATAATCGTTTATAATTCTTCTCTGTATGATTTTATATCCTACCCTTGTTTTGCCTTTGACAGCTATCTTTCTTCATTTGGCAAGAAAGTCAAATGCTTGCTGGTTATTGTGCTTTCTGAACTCTTTTAGTCTTTTTATGGCAATTAATTTGCTTTGGTTTAATTTCTGGATGAAATTATTTTAATTGTTGTCATAATTTCTGTTATTTTCCATTTAAAAAAATTCAATAGTTTGTTTAAATAATTCAGTCAAATATTTTAATTGTCATTTCTTTTTCTAATTACTATTATTTCTTCTTCTTCTAAATTTTGGCATACCTCTAATGTGTTATGTAGTCAGTGACAGGGATAATGACCACATCCATAACATCTTTTATTTAAGTCTCAAAATGTACTCAATTGTGATTTTATTTGGTGTTTTTCATTTCCAGTACTTAACCAACTTTTTTAAAAGACAAAATATTTATGATAAAGAGTAGTGAATTTCTGCATAATATTTTTTCAAAATTTTTCATTTCTAATACAGTTCATATCACATAAAACAATTCCAACTTTTGGTCAGGTGATACTTCTTTTAAAGCATTTACAATATAGACGACAAACAAATTTTTTTTCACATTAACCAAGTGAGACACAAATAACAACTATGTGTGCTAACTTCACATGCCCTTGACCTAATTGTGTCCTCACTATTACTAAGAATCAAAGGACCCTAACTTATTGTTGTTGCTCTAAAGTCCTAAGCCTAATAGCTTAATTTTAGACTTAACCTCAGATGTTCCCCTACCAACAATCTATAATTTAATAGACTTGGTATTAAGCTTACAAACCTTTTGACTATAGGAAATTGCCACTAAGAGTAGGGACATTGCAGGGAAACAATATCTCCCCAGCTTCATGTCAATTCCAGGCAGGAGTAGATTGTCAACTTGAATTCAGTCAGGCTTAAATTCTGCCAGGTGTCAGTGGGGAAATTGAGTCAGGAGAATCCTACATCAGCCCAGGCTGAACAGCTGCTCTCCCACCCTTCCTATGAGATCACCTTTTTCAGTTCATACTAGCATCTCACAGGCTTACTGGCACCATGGGCTGGAGGCTCAGACCACCTTTCTTGCTATCCATACCTGGAGTTAAATTCAGAAGAACAGTCAGTTGAAAGTCCCCTAGCATCTAAAGATGGCAAGTTCCAATAACCCGGTTTCAGATATAACTATAACCTCACATTGGTTAAGGAACATCTTTTGAGGCAAGTCTTAAGTGGTTTACCTGCCTTTTTATACATGTTTTAGTTCCTGATTAAATAACAATCATAAAATCAAATTTGGCATGAAAACCTTGACTTTTCCATCAATGCCACATTTTACATGAGGTTACCTGCCTCTAGGAAACTTAGACTAAAATTCTTTCCCCCAAACTAAAGATTTCTCTGATTTAGTCTCAGTAATTAATTCAATTGTTTTAATACTAATTGCTCTTCCATCACTTTGTAACATGTCCAATTTTTCTCCCCATCTCTCTCCTGTCCCAAGCCCTTAATACCTTGCATCCTGATTACTTCTTCCCTCAATATACCCTCCCTTCTATCACACCCTAACCTTCCCTTATCCCCATCTTCTCTCTTTTCTTGTAGGGCAAGAAAAATTTCTATACCCCATTACCTGTGTTGCTTATTTCCCAGTTATATGAAATAATAGTTCTAAACATTTGTTTCTAATGCTTTGATTTCACCTTCTCTCCCTCCTTCCCTCCCTACCCATCCCCACTGAGAAGGTAAGCAATTCAATACAGACTAAATATGGGTAATTCTCCAAAAGACTTCCATAATAATCATGTTGTATAATACTAATGATATTATCCTCTATCTTACTCCTTCCCCCCTTATTTTTTTATTCCCTCATTTGACCTTGTCCTTTCCCAAAAGTGTTTATTTCTAGTTACTCCCTTCTCCCATTTGCCCTCTCTCCTCTCATTCCCCTCCCCACACTTGTTGCCTCCTCCCCTACTTTCCTGTAGTGTAAGATAGATTTTCATACCAAATTTAGTGAGCATGTTCTTCCCTCCTTAAACCATATGTGAAGAGAGTGAGCTTTCACGTTTCCCCTCTCCCCTTCTCCCTTTTCTCCTCCATTGAACAAAATTTTTATTATCTCTTCTATGAGTTATAGCTTGCCCCTTTCCATTTCTCCCTTTCTCCTCCCAGTATTTTTCCCCTCACCCCTTAATTTTTATTTTATTTTTTTTGTATGGATATCATCTCTTCTGATTCAACACAACCTGTACTCTCTGTTTATATGTGTGTGTGTATGTGTGTGTGCATGTATGTATAATCCCTCTACTTACCCAAATACTGAGAAAAGTCTTAAGAGTTGCAAATATTTTCTTTCCATGTAGGAATCTCAACAGTTCATGCTTCTCTTGATTCTTGTGTTTGAAAGTCAAATTTTCTCTTCAGTTCTGGTCTTTTCATCATGAATCCTTGAAAGTCCTCTATATCACTGAATGACCATTTATTCCCTTGAAGTATTATACTCAGTTTTGGTGGGTAGGTGGTTCTTGGTTTTAATCCCAGTTCCTTTGAATTCTGGGATATCCTATTCCAAGTCCTTCAGTCTCTTAATGTTGAAGCTTCCAAATCCTGTGTTATCCTGACTGTATTTCCACAATACTCAAATTGTTTCTTTCTAGCTGCTTGTAGTATTTTTCTCTTTGATATGGGAGCTCTGAAATTTGACCACAATATTTCTAGTAGTTTCTCTTTTTGGGTCTATGTCAGGAGGTGATTGGTGGATTCTTTCAATATTTATTTTGCCCTCTGGTTCTAGAATATCAGGACAGTTTTCCTTGGTAATTTCATGAAAGATAATATCAAGGTTCTTTTTTTATTATTTATTTTTAACACAGTTTATAACAGATAGGGTAATTCCAACTTTTGGTCAGGTGATAGTTCTTTTTAAAGCATTTACAATATGGACCACAAAATAAATTTTTTTTAACATTAATCAACTGAGACACAAATAATATTTATGTTGCTTACTTCACAAGCTCTTGACCTAATTGTCTCCACAGTACTACTAAGAATCAAAGGACCCTAACTTATTGTTGTTGGTCTAAAGTCCTATGCCTAATAGCTTAATTTTAGACAACCTCAGATGTTCCCCTACCAACAATCTATAATTGAACAGATCTAGTACTAAGCTTACAAACCTTTTGACTGTAGGAAATTGCCACCAATAGTAAGGACGTTGCAGGGGTACAACATCACCCCAACTTCATGTCAGTTCCAGGCAGGATTAGATTATCCATTTGCATTCAGTCAGGCTTAAAGTCTGCCAGGTATTAGTGGGGAAATTGAGTCAGGAGAATCCTACCTCAGCCCATGCTGAACAGCCACTCTCGTACCCTTCCCTTGAGATCACCTTATGCAGTTCATACCAGCATCTCATCAACTTACTGGCATCATGTATTGGAGGCTCATATCGCCTTTATTGCTACCCATACCTGGAGTTAGACTCAGAAGAACAGTCACTTAATAGTCCCATAGCATCTAAAAATGGCAAGTTCCAATAACCAAGTTTCAAATATGATTATAGTTTCACTTTGGCTAAGGAACATCTTTTGAGGCAAGTCTTAAGTGGCTCACATGCCTGTCTATACATGTTCTGTTTCCTGATTAAATGGCAATCATAAAATCAAATTTATCATTAAAACCTTGACTTTTACATCAATGCCAAATTTTACCTGAGGTTACCTTCCTCTAGGAAATTTAGACTGAAATTCTTTTCTCCACACTAAAGATGTCATTGATTTATTCTCAGTAATTAATTCAGTCTATTGTTTCAATACTAATTTCTTTTGCCTCACTTTGTAACATGTCCAATTTTTCTCCCCATCACTCTCCTCCCCCTGTTTCCTAATACCTTGCATTCTGATTACTCCTTCTCTCACTGTACCTTTCCCTCCATCACACCCTATGCCTCTCCTATCCCCATCTTCTCTTTTTTCTTTCAGGAAAAGATAATTTTCCATACCCCTATCCCTGTAGTTCTTATTTCCTGATTATATGCAATAAAAATTCTCAACATTCATTTCTAATACTTTGAATTCCAACTACTCTCTCTCTCCCATTCCCTCCCCAGCCCTACTGAGAAGACAAGCAATTCAATACAGACTAAATATGTGTTGTTTTGCAAAAGACTTCCATAGTAATCATGTTGTGTAATACTAATTATATTGCCCTCTGACCTACCCTATTCCCTCTTATTTTCCCCCCCTACAATTGACGTTGTCCCTTCTCGAAAGTGTTTATTTCTAGTGACTCCCTTCTCCCATTTGCCCTCCCTTCCAACATTCCCTTCACTCCACTTGTTGCCTCCTCTCCTACTTTCCTGTGGTGTGATATAAATTTTCATATGAAATTTAGTGAGCATGTTATTCCCTCCTTCAGCCACATGTGGGGAGAGTAGCTTTATTTTTCCCCTTCTCCCCCTCTCCCTTATCTCCTCCATTGAATAAGATTTTTCTTATCTCTTTTATGAGTTTTAGCCTGCCCCATTCCATTACTCCCTTTCTCTTCCTGGAATTTTCCTCCTTCACCCCTTACTTTTTATTTTATTTTATTTATTTATTTGTGTGTGTGTGTGTGTGTGTGTGTGTGTGTGTGTGTGTGTGTGTGATCTCTTTTGATATAACACACCCTATATTCTCTATCTATCTATGTGTATGTATGTGTGTGTGTGTGTGTGTGTGTGTGTACAATCTCTCCAACTACCCAAGTACTGAGAAAAGATTCAAGAGTTAAAAATATTTTCTTTCCATGTAGTAATGTAAACAGTTCAGCTTTAGAGAGTCTTTTATGATTTTTCTTTTCTGTTTACCTTTTTATGCTTCTCTTGATTCTTGTCTTGGGAAGTCAAATTTTTAAATACAGATCTGGTCTTTTCTTTAACATGAAATCTTGAAATTCAACTATATCACTGAATGACCATTTATTCCCTTGAATTATTATATTCAGATTTGCTGGGCAGGTGATTCTTGGCTTCAATCCCAGTTCTTTTGAATTCTGAAATATCTCTCCAAGCCCTTTGATCCCTTAATGTTGAAGCTGCCAGATTCTGTGTTATCCTGACTGTATTTCCACAGCACTCAAATTGTTTCTTTCTAACTGCTTACAGTATTTTCTCCTTGATCTGGGAACTCTGAAATTTGGCCACAATATTCCTAGGAGTTTCCCTTTTTGGATCTCTTTCAGGTGGTGATCAGTGGATTCTTTTAATACTTATTTTGCCCTCTGATTCTATAACATCAGGGCAGTTTTCCTTGATAATTTCATGGAAGATAATGTCTAGGCTCTTTTTTTGATCATGGCTTTCAAGTAGTCTCATAATTTTTAAATTATCTCTCCTGGATCTATTTTCCAGGTCAGTTGTTTTTCCAACGAGATGTTTCACATTATCTTCTATTTTTTCAAACTTTTGGTTTTATTTTTTAACTGCTTGGTTTATCTCATAGTCATTCATTTCCCTCAACTCAACTCTCTCTTTCAAAGAACTGTTTTGTTCAGTGAGCTTTTGAACCTTCTCCTCCATTTGGCTAATGCTGCTTTTTAAAACCTCCTTCTCCTCTTTGACTTTTTGGACCTCTTTTTCCAATTGAGTTGGCCTCTTTTTAAAGGTGTTATTTTCCTCAGCATTTTTTTGGTTCTCCTTTAGTAAGCTGCTAACTCACTTTTCACTTTCTTCTATTTCCTTAACCCAGTTTAAATTTACTTTTGAGGCACTGGAGGTAGGGGCCTTGACTTCCTGTGATGGTATGCCTTGTTCTTCCTCATCTGAGAGGATGGGAGGAGACACCTGTTCACCAGGAAAGTAATCTTCTGTTGTCTTATTTTTTTTCCTTTTTTTGGGCATTTTCCCAACCAGTTACTTGACTTCTGAATCCTTTGTCAAGAGGATGGTCTTATTGCCCTCCTCTCCCCAGTATTATATTCAAGGCTGGGATTGGACTCAGCTGCTGCTTTCCCCAGGGCTTTGGGTGGGGACAGGGCTGTCGCTGAGGGCTGAGGTTTAGATTAGCTACTCCCTACCACCAGAGGCTTTAAGCTGAGCTGCTTGGAAAATAGACCCAGGTTGCTTCCTGGCCACCGTAGCTGCCTGCAATCTGCTGCTATTGATGGAGGAACCCTGTTCCCCTCTTGTGCATCTGGGAAATCCCTCCCAAGCTGACCTTTGCAGTGCCAGGAACTCTGCTCTGGAGGTCTGTGCAGGTCCTGTTCCTCCCAGTGCCACATGACCAGGGCTGGGCTCTGCTCAGCTTATGAGATAGACCTTTCCTGTCAGCCTTTCAGTTTACCCTTGGGTGGAAACCTCTTTCACTCTGTTGTTCTGTGACTTTTGTTGTTCTAGAATTTGTTGAGAGTCATTTTTTACAAGTATTTTGTGGGCTGTGGAGGAAGTGCTAAAGTACATATGTCTTCCTACTCTTCCATCTTGGCTCCACCTTGCATAATCTTTAACAAGCATTTTGCCCTCTCCTTCCTTCCTCTGAATCATACTTTCCCATATATTACTTCTTTTCTTCACCTTTCCTCATCATTGCATTAAAGTCACCAAATATCAGAGATATTTTGATTCTGTTTGGAAAATATTAGTAACTGCTTCAATTTTTGTACTACTCTATATTCAGCAAATGATGTTGGTATGCACATTGATTTTTAAATGATTTTTTTTAAATAAGCAAGTGCATAATAAATGTTTATTTATTGATCATGTTTTGTCTTACACAGCTCCATTTTTTTCCCTCATTTTATTTTTATGCTTTGCCAGTAAACATCCTTAGGCTTCCCTACCTAAAGGTGAAATGAAAAACAAGTAAGTAGAAATCTATCTCATGACTCTGAAACCTCTTATGGGGTGGGGGGGAGTATGACTAGATCACTGGTCTAGTTCAGGGGTGGGGAACCTGTGACCTTAAGACCTCATGTGGCCCTCTAGGTCCTCAAGTGTGGTCCTTTAACTGAATGCAAACTTTACAGAACAATTTTGGATTCAAAGAACAGTACTTGAAGACCTAGAGGACCACACATGACCTCAAGGCTGCTGATTTCCAACCCCTGGTCTAGGCACTATTTCTCCTTTTTTAAACCTAATTTAATTCTAATTGCTCTAATTCCTAATTCCCACTCATTTTAATCCTGATTCTATCTTGTAATAGCAATTAAAATGGAAAGATCTTTCCCATTATTAATAGGTTCGTGTGACTTGCTTAAATCACCTCTTTTAGAGTCACCTGGATCCAGTGACTTGATATTCCTCAGGATGACTGGAGATGGCCCAGGATGCAATGAGAGACCTTGGCCCTTTTGGGACAAACACAACCTGTGAGTAGTCCAAGCTCCACTTAATGGCTGCATTTCGGGTCCTCCTGACTTAGAGTAAATGCCAATGCTTACTTTCTCTTTAGAACAGCAACCTTGAGCATCTTCCCCTTTCAATTTGATTTGTTTCTTTCTAATTAAAGGGGCTATCCCTTTAATTAATTTAAATTAATTTAATTAATTTAAAGAGGCCTCCTCACCTCACTTTACCTCACTCAAAGGGAGAACCTGAAAAGGTCTTAGCCTAAAAGGTCCAGGGTCTCTGATTGAATCCTGGTCTATCTCCAGTCTTCCTGATTAATATCAAGCCACTAGATCCAGATGACTCTGTAGGAGAAAGTGAGGCTGGTGACCATGCATAGATCTCCCTCTCACAAGTCCAAATCAACTGCAAGTCGCTTCATTGTCATTTTCCTGATGTTATGGTCCTCTTCCAAAAAAGAAGGACAGACACAACAACCTGATGAAAGAGCTTGTTCCTGGGGAGTTAGGAGTAATCTCATCATTAAGCTATGCCCTTCAGAGATCAACCAACCCTTTCAGGAGTTGGGTCTTTGAAACAGGAAGAAAAGGAATAGGAATAGAATAGAATAGGAATAGAAAAATAGAAAGATCACAAATTACTAATTAGTTGATATAATAGCACAACATCAATTTCTTTCAAAATACAAAAAAAACATACAATCTCTGCTCTTAAGGAGCAATGTAGGAGACAAATGTACATACATTATTATTATGTACAAAATAGATAAACACTAACTTTGAGGGAGAAGGCACTAGAAACTGAAGGAACTAGGAAAGGCTTCATGTAGAATGTGGTTCTTTGATTGAGTGTTGTAGAAAACTAGGAATTCTAAGACAATGTAGAAGGAATGAGTTCCAGAGTGAAGGCACAGAGACAGGAGATGGAGGGTTATGCATGAGGATCAATACAAAAGCCAATTTGACCAGATAGTAAGGTGTAAGAAGGGGAGTAATGCATATTGAATCTGAAGAGAAGATGTCAATCTTCCCTTTGGTTTTCAACCATAATGATGAGATCTTTTAGCAAGGGAAAGTTCTCTCTCTCTCTCTCACTCTCTCTCTCTGTCTCTTTCTCTCTGTCTCTCTGTCTCATTCTCTCTCTGTTTCTGTCTCTCTCTGTCTCATTCTCTCTCTGTTTCTGTCTCTCTCTGTCTCTTTCTCTCTCTCATACATAGACGTTAACACACAGATAGAAATCCTCTCATTATAAATAATTATAAAGATGCTCAATAATAAAGCAAAAGTGTAACTAAGTAGAAATAAAAATTATATGTATGGCAATCAGGATCATCTGTTCAATTCCAAGCCTGAAGAGCTTTTGTAATTCATTACTCTTGCTTTTACATCGTTGCCTTTTAAAACTAAATTATTTGATTATAAAGAGTGATAAGGTGGTGGTGAATGGAGATAGTATGTCCCTAAGGAGAATCTCAGCTGTGCTCTTTTCTTGCTATTCATTATTTCTTAATGGTTTACAGTTATGGAATCCTATACCTAATTTGAAAGCTTCTGTTTTATGTGAATCAATTAATGACTACTTCTTTTTATAGTTTTTATGGCCTTTTAATTGAGTGCTAAAGAAGGCAATTCTCCACTTAGTGGGGCTGACCCACAGCTTGTGGTGGAAATCTCTAATATGTTCTTACCTTTGTCCACAATAAAATCAATTAAATAGCTGCATTCTCATTTGTAAGATCCTTTTTTTATCACTTAGATTTTTATGAGTTTATTTAATTTAAAAGTATTTGATGCATATTAAGTCCTTAATATATGTAAGGAACTCTGTCAGGTCTTTGAGATATACAAACAAAAAAGATGCAAGTCTCAAAGAAACTACTTTCTACTGGAGATTGTCATTGTTGATGGATCTTTTGGGAATTCTATACAGGGGAAGAAGCTCTATGGAAGACATTCTATGTATATATATGATCCAGTGATTGGTTGATGTGGTAAGATTAGCAAGTTTTATCACCATACTTGGCTCAAGACCCCATTCTTATCTTATTGTTAAAGTGAGAGGCAGAGAAAGAAAAAAAGTCTAAAACTTGAAAAGCTTTTCTACAACCATTTCTTATTTATGGATATTAAAGGCAACAAACAATGCTTTTACGGAAAGCAGGCAGCTAGCTTAGTCCTCCATTAGAGAGGATTTCCATTGATAATATGCAAATTTTAACTTTCCTGTATAGAGGATAATTATGGTAATCAACAGTTTTTGAAGTTTAATGGGTTTAAAGGATTTTAGAATATTTTTTCCTTTAGAAGATCGTGCACTTAAATGATTTCAAGGCTAATATTTAACATAACGATCTGTGAGTTACAGTTTAGGCTCCAAGAAAGTAGAAGGTGGCTTCAAAGCAGCAGTGATAACAGGGTTTGAACAAATCTGAAATGATGGTAGAGGTTTTTGATGCTCTCTACGTGATCATTTAGCTAGAGCAGGGTTGGGGAACCTGTAGCCTCTAGGCCGTATGTGGCTATGTAGGTCCTCAAGTTTGGCCCTTTGACTGAATCCAAACTTCCCAGAGCAAGTCTCTTTAATAAAAGGATTTGTTCTGTAAAACATGAACTCAGTCAAGAGGCTACCCCTGAGGACCTAGAAGACCACATGTGGCCTTGAGGCTACAGGTTCCTAAGCTAGATAATAGTTCACAAATAAGTTCACTTACAAGCAGTTCAAGGGAAATGCAGCAGATGTGGACATTTAAGATTACAGTGAATGCAAACATCATTAACCCAATGCTGTTAGTTATGCTATGGTACACTTTATTAGGCTATATAGAGGTAACTCACAGTTAGGAGATGACAGCTAGGTGGTGCATTACAGTGCTATGCTTCAAGTCAGGAGGACTCATCTTCTGGAGGTCAAATCTGGCCTTAGACACATATTTGCTGTGTGACCCTAGGCAAGTCACTTAACCCTCTTTTCCTCAGCTCCCTCATCTGTAAAATGAGCTAGAGAAGGAAATGGTAAATACTTCAGTATCTTTGTCAATAAATCCCCAAGTGGGGTCATGAAGAGTCAGACAGCTGAAAAACCACTGAATAACAACAGAGTTAAGAATTATGTGTGAGGCTCAGATAGAAAAATGAAGTTCATAAATTGTCTGAATGGCTTTCTCCTTGGAGTTTCGTGTTCCCCATCTTTGAACTCTAGCCATACTAATGAGATCAAGGGTGGATCCTGCATATGCAGGATCATACTCAGAGATTTCCCCACCAAGGGACACTAGTAATTTTGTGACACAATGAAATATACTACTTGGTAACTAAATGAAGAAGTAAGGGGAGAACTTGCATTTGAGGCCTGGGTATTTCCAAAAATGACAGTATTTTTCAATGACAGAGATTTGTTATGGGCCTATAAAATAAAGTGAGATTTCTTGGGGAAATGCTGTTGTTTGTCCTTTATTTTCAAAGGGATCATTGTCATGATAATGCCTTAACTTGTGTGTGAATTGGATTTAGCAGTTATCAGTCTCATCCTCTCTTCCTGAGTCTGAAATCCAGTGGCAACATAAAAATCAAGATGACTGGTGATGGTTCAGAATGCTGCAGACAACCTTCGTGTCTTGGATGCCTGACCAAGCACTTAGAGATTGCTTCAGTTGCCTTCATGGATGATAGAACAAGTTGTTCTTATCAGCTGTTTCCACTGAGGAAAGTCTTCACGTGCTCATAGATGTAAACATAGAGGTAGACATCTTTGGTTTAGCCTACCTGCCAAGATGGCTTACTGGGGTGTCACTGCTGCTCATAGTAGAGATACATCTATTTTCGTTTCCCACTTTCCTCCAGTACCCTGAACTTCTCCATTTTGTACCAGAAATATCATTTTTCATTCAGCCATTCCCCTTGTCCTAATCTGCCTACCTTATCCCAATCTCCAGAAGCCTCTAATCACCTATGGACTTATAAAAAGTTAAAATTGGGAAGGATTTTTATCACCTAACCCCTATTCCCCAATATCCCTTCCTTTCATTCTACATATTGTAATCTCATTCCTAATCCTTCCTCTCATCTTCAGTGTATGACTTCTTATCCATATGTAACAGGGGCTGATGCAATCCCTCACATTGATGAAAGTGTCTTAATTCCAGCTACTTCCAAACACACACACACACACACACACACACACACACACACACACACACACACACACACACACAAATGTCCTTCATCTTTAAAAATCCCTCACTTGACACCGCCTTGCTCCTTTTTCCTCCCTTTCTTAGCCTAAATCCTAAAAAATTTCCCTTCTCTCATTTTGTCAACTTCTTAATCTCCCTCTCATTTCTCAACCATGTGCAATCTGGTTTCCACATCACCAGCAGATGAAAATTTCTCTTACCAAAGTTACCAATGGCTTTGTTATTCTTTCATCCAAATTTTTTTATTGCCATCCTTTGTTTTTACATCATAATAGTTCCTTCCCCTATCCAGCAAAGAGATACAAAGAAAAAAAATGTGTTCAAAAAATTAACCAATATACCAATCAATGTTTTGTACCCAGAGTTCCCCACATCTGCAAAGAAGGAAAAGTTTATTTTCTTATCTCTTCTCTGGGACCAAGTTCAGTTATTATAGTTTTACAGTATTCAGTTTCATTTTTTCTTTCCATTTGTACTGGTCATTTTGTAGGACGTTTTGGGTTCTCCTTGCTGTACTTTGTATCAGTTCCTATAGATTTCCTCATGCTTTCTGGGGAATTACAACCACATTTATAACTTACTAAATAAATCTTAGGGATTTCCTTGAGGATAAGAGAAGTTAAATGATTTGTCTGCAATCACATTGCCAGGGATTGGATTTGAACTAATGCTTTTCTTACTATAAGACTATACTCCATCTACCATCTCATGTTACCTCTCAAAGTTAAAATAGTGCCCTCAAAATATTAGTATTGTGTTCAATTCAGTATATTCAGTGTAGTTTAATAAACAGTATGGCATAGTAGAAGGAGATCTAGATCTGGTATCAGGAAACTGGACTTGAACTTCTTAGCTACTTTATAACCAGGATGAGGTCCATTTCTTCATCCATAAAATGGAGAGAACATAATTCTACTACCTATTTCACAAGGTTGTTTGGAGGAAAGTGCTTCACAAAACTGACAGCACTATATAAATGTAATTTGTTTTCAGATGCCAATAATTAAAATGTAATCAACCAATTAAGATCAAATGACATCCATTAAGAATGATTTCCTTTTCATTCAAGTTCTTCCTTATATTTATTCTCTCTCTCTCTCTCTTTCACTTTCTCTCTGTCTGTGTCTCTATCTCTCTGTCTCTCTGTTTTCCTGAATCTCTGTCCCTGTCAGTCTCTCTGTTTCCCTCCCCCCCTCTTTAGTAAAATATAAAACAAAACAATTCTTGCTCCTGAGTATTTATATCCCTTAAATATTCAGTCAGGTTACTCACACTTATTTATATTAATGTTTGCTCATAAGTCAAATCCAACATTTCTCATAATCATCTTTGTTGTCTATGAACTCACTTCTTTCATTTTTATGTTTAATAATAAGATTTTATCCTGTCAAATAATTCAAATTTCCTATGCTTATGTATCTATCAATAGGTATATTGGAATATGAAATATTTGAATATGAGTCAAAATAGAATTTAACCATCTCTCCCCTCCCATTATCATCATGACAAATTCCTATAAAATTCTGTCCTCAAATATTATTCTTTCATGCAGATCTCTCTGTAAAGGCTTGCTTACTGAGGCTTCTCAGCAGACATAGAGTTCTTCAGTGACCTAGAGAATTTTGATGTTGGCAATAAAATATTTTGGAAAACTGGACACAATAACTTATTTATGAATGAATGTTAAAAAATATTAAGCCCTTACTATGTACCAGATATTGTGTTAAATGCTGTAGATAGTAAAACAGATCCTTCCCTCAAGAGTTTTCCATTATTATAGGAATAGATAAAATATAAATGGAAGATAGAGAGGAGATAAACACATGGAAAACAGAGTGCACACATACATATATGCACATACCCTTCTTTTTGAAAAGATAAATAAAATTGAAAGATGACTTGACCATCTTTGGGTCTAAATTTTCTCAACTCTCTAATGAAAGGTTGGATTAAATTCAAAGTCCTTTCTATTTCTAAATCTATGTTCCTGTGATCATTCTTTAGATAAATTTATATGAACTCAAGTACATTAATTAACATGATAAATTATTTGCAGTGAAATTTTCATCCTAATATAATCCTATTAAAATATCAGTGCATAAGCTGACCAAGAAGGAGGAGAGAGCCAGTAATTAAACCTCTTTAGCCTCCTAAAAGCCTTTGGTTCCATGACCTGAAAACCCTAAAATTTAGGAACTTTCAACTGATATGCTCTTTCCTCCCTCCCCCTTCTTAAAGTAATACAACCTGATTGATTTGGCTTTTCCTATACCCTGTCAGGCTGTTCTTTGCATCTATGAGTCTTCCTCTTTGTACTGTCCTCCTACCCCACCTCCAACTCTCCAATTGCATTTACCCCATGTAAAGTTTTGGCTAGTTAGAATTTTACCATCCCTCAAGGATCATTCTTTGGCTCCAATCTGAACCCCATGGGCACCCCATTAAGCAGCCGAAATGCTAAAAAACATTAACTGGTTCACTTCATGGTCACACTAGGCACTTAGCAAGTCAGCTTCCAACACTGTCGTTTATTTTATTTTTCACAGATGCAATAATTTGCATTTTTTCCAAGTTGAATCTCACTCTGTAAGTTCTGGCTACTATTCTTAGTATTTTTCCAAATTTAAGAGTCACAGAAATATGGGATGCAAGAGCTAGTAAGGACTTTAGAAATTGCTTAATATAACCCCCTTATTTTATAGCAGAGGACATTAAGCTCTAGTAAGGGTAAGTGACATGCTCACTGCTACAAAGCAGATAAATGGGAAAAGAATCACTGCACTGTGGAAGATTACATCTTAGAGCTGGAAGGAATTTTGGTGTTCATTTAGTCCATCTCTCTCATTTCATGTATGAGGAACCTCAAGACAAGATAAACGACACTTCTAGAGTTCCAAAGATAGTGGCAGACAAAAGTATTTATGAAGGGATTCAAGAAAGCTTATGACATGGTGCATGCCTATTAAGCATGGAGCTTATATTCCTTGATGAGGTGGAAATTAAGAGTGTTACATATTGGTCAGAAAAGGACAGCTAGGAGGTACAGTGGATAGAATGTTAGGCCTGGAATCAGGAAGACTTGTCTTTCTAAATTCAAATCTGACTTTAGATACTTACTATCTGGATGACCCTGGACAAGTCACTACTTGCCTCAGTTTCCTCACCTATGAAATGAGCTAAGAAGGAAATGACCAACCACTCCAGTCTCTCTTGTAAGAAAATCCCAAATGGGGTCATGAAGTTTCAACTATGATTAAAAATGACTGAACAGTGTAATAATGGCCAGAAAGCTGGTCTCAGACTCAGGAAGACCTAGATTCAAGTCCTATCTCTATTGTAGCAGCTTTGTGACTCTGAGAAACTCACTCTCAGTGTCTCAGTGAGGTTACTCTCAGTGTCCCAGTCTCAGTAATTGAGACTATTAATGACAGATAAGTTGCCATCTACATCGGGAGATTCCTTATCAAGGGTTCCCAACTAATGGAATCACAGATCCAGTAAATATAAAATCACATGGACAGGGATAAAATAATCGAATACATTTTTTTCTATGAATATATCTGTTACACAAAAATATATGCGTATGTATATCTGCATATATGTACATGTATAATTCATGCATGTATAATATAAGAGGATGATAATAAACTTGTGCACTCTGTTTACATAAGACTCCTACTTCCTGGCCAACACACCATCATTTGATCCTGGAATGTAAAAATTGATTTTCTGGTCCAATCTTTAGCCAAGATTCTTTACATTTTTCGGAGATATGTATACCACTTTCAGTTCTATAACTGACTCACAGGATGTTAATATCTAGATAAGTAAAGAGATAGTAAGAAAATACACACCTCCCCTTGATGACTTTAAATCAACTGGCTAGATAAATTATATTTTCTGGACTTTAAATATCTAGTATATCTACTTGCTGAACTGTTATCATTGGTATTTGAAAGATCATGGAAAATAAAATGCAGAATAAAGGAAAAGTGTCAAGATGAAAAAAAACAGAAAAAAGGAAGAGAAAAACATAGTCTACAAACAATAAGTTTTGTTTCTTGGGAAAAATCTTAAGACAGATTATTAAAGAAATTGTTGGCAGACATTGAGATAATAGAACAATGATTATAAAGAGCCAGCATGTTTTCATCAAAAACAAGTTATGCCAAGCTAACTTCATTTTCTTTTTTTTTTTATAGGGTTATTCAACTAGTAGATGAGGTAAATGTCATGTAATGTACTTAGATTTTAGGAAAGCTGTTGATAATACATCTCATATTCTTGTTGTGGAAAAGATGAAGAGATGTGGATTAGACAATCAGATTCAAAGAGTAGATGTTAGTGGTTCAATATCAACATGGCAGGAGGCCTCTCCAGTGGAGTAAATGCCCCAGGATCTGTCCTTAGTCTTTGATGTTAATAATTTTATTAATGAATTAGATTAAGCCATAAATGACCCGTTTCTCATATGCACAGATGGCACAAAGCTGAGTGGGATTGTTATCAATTTCACAAGTGTAAGATGAGGAGGCATAGTTAAACAGCAGTTCTGAAAAATATCTAGGGGTGGCAGATTACTTGGTTACAAATTCAGCGTAATTCTGTAGTTTAATGTATCAGTAAAAAAAAAAAAAACACAACAAAACAAAACTAATGTGACCTTGGGCTACATCAAGAGGGGCATAGAGGAATAAAAATGAACAGGAATTAAAAGGTAATAGCTCCAAAGGGATCGTGATCCACAGTTTAAGAAACCCTGAACTAGAGTATTGTGTTCTGCTCAGGGTAAAACAGTTTAGGAAGGACATTGGTAAGCTGGAGAAAGTCCAAAAGAGGGCAATTAGAATGATAAAGGATTTTAGTCCATGTCATGTTAAGATCAATTGGAGGAAACTGGGATGTTTAGTCTGGAGAAGAAACTACTCAGGGGGAGTATGCAATCATTCAAGTATTTAAATGAATGGATGAGTGAGTAAAAAAATAAACAAACTTACAATGATGTCAAACACTTTTTATCTGGGGATACAAACAGAAAAAAGTGAGAGAAGAGTTGTCATGTGGGAAGAGGATTAGACTTGTTTTCTTTAACCCTTGAAAGAAGAACCAAGAGCAGTGGGTGGAAGTTGCAAAGAGGAAATTAACACAAAACAAAACAAAACAAAAAATCTCCCTTTCTTCTTAATCCCTAAGCTCTCATGGTGGAAGCAGGTGGTGCTATTCTCTATCTCTTCCAGAAGCAACCTTGGGGCCCAGATGCCCCAGGAGAAAAAGAAGAGGAAAGGACAGTTGGGGAGAGAGCAGTAGTTGAATTCCATTAACTTATAAATGAAACTATTTGTTTTGAGACTTGTGAACTTGCAGGATTATAAAGGGAGTTAGTGATTATCCTTGAAGAGTACCTAATAAGTGAGCCAGGCAAATGAACAGTCTTGAAAGTGAACTCATTGATATAATGGATACTTTATTATTATTACTGTTGATTAATCTCATACATAACTTTGGAAAATTGGGTGAATGTTTTTATAAAAATTTAATAAATGTAATTTTAAGGATATATACATGTAGATATATGTTAAGCACATAATCAAAATCTATTAGCTGTTTGAGCATAAAGTGGAGGTAGGTATGGCTAGACAAAGCTCATTAAAAATATCTGGTGATTTTAGTGGATGGCAGGCTCAATAAAATTCAGCAGTGATGTGACAGACCCCAAATAATAATTAGACCTTAGACCACATTAATAAAAGGCAAGCATTGGGAGTAAGAGATTTGACTTTGCTACTGTGCTCAGCCTTTGTCAGAACATATCTAGAATACTGTATTTCCTTCTGGGATCCTCATTTTAGAAAAGGAGCCAATAACTAGGATAATGCTTCCAAAGAGTGAGAAGTAGGATGATAAACCTTGAAACCATGCCACAAGATGATAAGGTGAAGAGATATCAGATATTTAGTCTGGACAAGAGAAGACTAAAAGGGAAAGGGGTTCATGACTTCTGGCTTCATCTATGTAAAGGGATATCCTGAGGAACAGATGCATTGTAACTGACCTCACAAGACAGAACTTGGATCAACAGATAGAAGTTTCTGAGAGGTAGACTTACAAAGAAATTCCCAACAAATAAAATAGGATGTTTTGGAGCAGGGGTGGGGTGATGATTGACTCACCACTTGAGACCTTCATGCAGAATATGAAAGACCACTTGTAAGGGACTTAATAGACATGGCTCCTAATCAGGCATGGGTAGGACCAGTAAATCTCTGAGGGCATTGCTAATGCAAGATTCTGTGATCCTAAAGCCAACCCTCAAGCTCTGGGGTCCCAACAGAGCATTCAGGGCTCTTCCTCTATGCCCTACCTTCTTCCAAAACTGCCTATACCTCATTGCTGGGAGTTACTTAAAATGCTTTCAAGTAAATCATTAAATACGCCTAAAAATGTTTTTCATGAGTTTCAAATGCCTCTAGGGAAAGGGGTGGTTTCTTCCTTCTTCAAGCTTCTTCTCTCAGCCAATATTTTTAAAGAAATTCTCATAAGCTATTAGAACCCAGTACTTTCTGTGCCAGGGTAGCATTTGGAGAATGAGGAGGGATGCCAATCTATTGTTTTGTGAGGATGTGATATGATTGTATTACTTTTTACTGGACTGTTAAAGAACCATAAAGACTGGGCCAAAGAACTTTAACCTTCTTGCTGTTTCTCATAAAAGGTACTCTACCCCTGTTGTTGTTCAATCATTTTTCATTACCTCATTTGAGATTTTCTTGGTAAAGAAACTGGAGTGGTTTGTCACTTCCATCTCCAGCTCATTCTGCAGATGAGGATAATGGAAGCAAACAGGGTTAATTGATTTGCATAGGGACACCCAGATAGTAAGTGTCTTGAGGCCAGATTTGAACTCAGGAAGAAAAGTCTTCCTGATTTCAGGTCCAACATTCTCTTCTGTAACTCCATGTCTTTGAATTGGTTGTTCCACACTGGGAATATACTTCTTTCTTCTCTCTGTCTCCCACAATTCCTAGTTCCCTTTGAGGTATAGCTCAAGTGACAACACCTACGTAAGGCCTTTCTTAATTCCTCTACCTGTTACTGCCTTCTTCACTGAAATCATCTATTTTGAATATGCCTATATTTGTATGTGTTATATCCCTCAACTAAACTGTAACCTCCTCAAGTATAGGCATTATTTTAGCTGTATTTTTGTTCCCTAGTATATATAGCACTTAGTTGGCTATGTTAATGTGTGTTGGTAAATGTTAGTGAGTGATTAAGCTGCATAAAGCCCTAGAAATTAGAAGTTAAAAATGACTTAAATGTTTCTAGTTTATTATCTCTTGTTTCTTATGAGGAAACAAGTACCAAGAAGGGAAGTGCCTTGTTAAGTCATGTAGATAGCCATTCCATGGAAAAGCCATCCCACCTTCCCATTCTTCAAATGGGAACCTGTGCCTAGGGCAGGGCTTCTTACCCTTCTTTATCTTGTCATGGATACCTGGTGAAGCCAATCTCTCTCCTCCCTTCTTTCAGAATAACACTTTTGAAAACACAGTAAAATTCATAAGATTTCAAAGGAAACAAATTATAGTGAACTATAATAAAATGAAAGTGAACAGTTTCAAAGTTAAGAATCCTTGGGAATTTTGGAAGTTACTGAAGAAAAGTAAAGAAGTAATGCTAGTCATCAGCTTTAGCTCCTTATTTTCCACCAGGCATAGCCAAAAAGTTATTTGTGGTCACTTTTAAGACTAAATCATAAATTAGCACATGTAGGCAAAAATAAATTTGAATTTGGAAATCCAAGAAAGTGCATTTCAGTTGACAAATGACTCCCCTCCTACTGATGTGCAATGCAGAAAAATAAAGAAAAAATCAGCAAACACAGGAGGGAGCACAGCATAATAAGCAAGATAGTATGTAGATGAAATACCTGCTCTTCTGGCTTTTGTTAAACAACTTTATATAACATCCAATTTATGGCACTTGCAAATGTAAGATCTTCACTTTATGATGAAGATATTCAGTACTTGAAATGCTTACTGTGATACTTTAGCACATCTGTGCTTTCATCACTGTGGATACTCTCTCCACCAGGATAAATTATTATTTCTTCATCACTTCTCCTCCAGTCTCTATCTTTTTGCCTCTATCTTTTTGTCTGATTGTCTCTGTCCCTGGCTGTTTCTCTGTCTCTGCTTCTCTCTCTGTTTCTCTCTATTCCTTCCATGTCTACTCCCCTGTTTCTCCTTTGGGGATATCAAAGTGGCGCTCAGGCTACATTACTGAAGGCCATTTAAAATGCTTTCAAATAAATAATCAATTACTCTCAAAAATTATTTTATTATAAGCCTAGCTGCAATGAGAATAGATTGTGATTGAATGCCACCAGTTTGTAGTGTGTTAAGTCAACTTGGCTATATGACTTCTTCTAACTTAGTTTAATAGCACATAAGTAGCGGTAGAGGAGGCAAATCATGGAGTAAATCAGGAATGGGAGTGTTGGTCAGAGAGAAGTGCTGATAGGACAAGGGGTGAGGGATTGGAATTTAGAGGAAAATGTGAAGTTGAATTGATTAACTACAGGGTCAAGATCTGAAAGGGATGGAAAAGAAGTAAGGGCAGGGATAATGGTATATACTTCATTAAATGCATTTCTTCAGACATGCTAAGCATTTACAAATAATGGGGGAAATGTATATTGATAATACTTTACACTTTGACAGTCTTTGACAATTTACAAAGTACTTTCTTAAAAATTACTTTGAGGTAGTTTAGGAAACTGTTAATCCTTATTTTATAGAAGAGAAAATTGGTAGAAATTGGGTGACTTGCCCAGGTTGCCACAGCTAGTAAACAAAGGAGAACCTTGGACCAAGGTCATCTGACTTTAAGTCCAATGTTATAGTTTCTAAAATGATGAAAATTAAACTTAATATTGTCTAGTTCTTAAATATTTGTGAGTATGCATCTGTCTAAAATCTACTTCCTCCTATGCTTTTATAAGCAATATTGTGGGATAATAGTAATGTATTTTCTTCTTGAATGGGGTACTTACAAATTATTGACATATTTTATTTTTTACAGCCTATTTATCTAGTGTATCCTTCCCTACTCTAAAGAGTATAATAAAGAATTAGAAAAAAAAGTTTAGCAAAACTTAGTGTTGATTAGTTTTCAAAAGTTTGCTATTGAAAAAACGTCTAATATTACATGAAATTTCCTACACATAGTTTTCTACCTCTATCATGAAGTAGGCAACTGGTGGAACATACCTTTTCATGATTCTTATTTGAGACCAAATAAAATGAAATTTTAAAAAATTATTTTATTTTCCAGAAACATTTTTGCAACTGATATTTCTTTCACAATCCAGGAAGAGTGGTCATGTGACTAATGTCCCTGAGCCCTTGGAAAACAGAGAATTTAATGGTTATTCCAATCTTCCCACCCAGTTCTTGGAAATACAGCTTCCCATTTTACAACCAGTCTCCTATTTGTTGTGTAGCCCTTTGGCTTCATTGGATACAGGCTGTCAGGCTAATTGCTGCTGTCAGTTTGTGTATCAGCCAGGCAATATTCACAATTCTGCGGGAGGCTATGAATATGCTGGTGTAGTTCTGAACTGCAAAGTATAAAAAACTCTCCATGTGTTAGATAGGAGAAAAAACATTTATTCAGACACCAAAAAGTCAAATCCCAACATCAGAAAGTGAAATCCATTGTAGTAGCCAAAATTAGCCCTGTTGGGGACAAAGTCATTCCCAAGCCTTCCCCCTCAGCCCCCTTCTGTGGCCTTACCACAAACAAACACTCCCAAGTCTTGCTCTGACTGCTGGCCTGCATCCTTAACCCCAATGGCTCTCATTAACTTCCTCCAAGTTCTGCTCCATCCTTCCTGTTCCACGCATTCAGCACACTCCTCCTACCACATGTGACTTAGGCTTCCAGATGATTTAAGCAGATCACATGGGCCTATTAATGAAAGGGAAAGATTTTTCCATTTGTATTATCATTATATTTTTTACCTCAAGATCTTTTGTATTCATTACATAGGTTGGTGGGGTAACTGATATGAATGGAATTGTAACAGGGATAGCAGAAAATAAGCATATTAAATAATTTCTTAGGTAACTGGTGTCAATAAAACTTTACAACAATATAATAGGGATCACACAAAATGAACACATAAAACAGTGCCTTAGGGTGGGGCTTAAGCACAAGTACCCCATCATTCCCCCCTCTAATGAATGGGGTCTAAAATCTTTGGGTAAAGGATAGTCTCTTCTTCCACAATTACTTCCTGCTGAGATTGGATGTAGAGCTGTCCCTGCCTCAAGAGGTCCCATTTGAGAGGTCAGTTCTTTAGCTGGCATCTGGAACTTTGTCGACATCAGGTCCAGAGATGACACTTCACAGTCATGGACAAGGGGTAACATTTAGCTTAAGTGATCAGGCATCTGTAGGCATCCTCCACTAATTTCTTTCAGGTTCTGCTCCATGCTTCCTGTTCCACCCATTTAGCAAGCTCCTCCCACTACATGTGACTTAGGCTTTCAGGTGATTTAAGCAGATCACATGTGTCTATTAAAGAATGGGAAAGATTTTCCCATTTAAATTACCATTACAGCTTGACCCTGAGTTCAGCATGTGATAACCTCTGTTACTATCCTATTTTTAGTTTCTGTTCTTCCTCATCTGTATAAGTTATTGAAACATGACACAGTCAGTCAATAAGCATTTATTAAGTGCCTACTATGAGTGAGTTGGGTAGTGTTCATTCAGATGCTATCTGAGGCATAAGATAAATCATACACTTTAATTTAAACAAACCAGAAATATGTATTAAACACTTACATAAAAAGGTATTATGGTTACAAAGACAAACATAGCATAGAACATACAAATGAAGCATAGAATTAGAACTGAAAGGGACCTTAGAGGTCAAGTCAAGTGACTTGTCCGGGTACACACAGTTAGTGAGTGGTTAAGGCAGAATTTTAAGTCCAACTCCATGTTATCTCTTTTGACACAGTCCCTATCTGCCGGTATCTTACATTCTACTGAGGGAAACAATATGTATATAAATAAGTAGTAAGTATATAACAAAATACAAAAGGAATAATTTCATAGTGAGGGAGTCACCATTAGGAGAACCAGGAAAGACTTAGTAGGATATAGATCCTATGTTATACAGTAATAAAAATGAATTGGACAAATTTAGATGGAAAACAAAGTATATGGTGAGGAGTAATGTGAAATAGATAAGGCAATGTAGACCAGAGTAACATTTTGAAGGACTTTAAATTTAAAGGCATTTGCATTTTATCACTAGACTCAAGAGAGAGCTACTCAAGATTTTTAAGCAGAGGAGAAATATAGTTTCAGATCTGATCAATCCAAAGAGGAAGTATAGGGTAAATCAGTTGTAAGTATACAATGATCTATGATATTGAATTTAGTCTAGGTACAGGTTCTAATTCATTAGAATTCATTTAGAACTTGGTTTTCTTCTTTGCTCTCCCTTTAAGTAAAGAAATAAGTATCTTCTGTGCAAAATACCATGTGATCTAATGGCTTAAAGCCATCATATGATAAAGCTTTGATCTTAGAAAGTTCCGCATATGGGAAAAATCGGTGAAGTGAAGAGGTGAGCACATGAACCTTACTCCCTTATCAGAATTGGCTCAAAGAAGAAATAACATACACACCTAATTGGGTGTCTAAATCTATCTTACTATACAGGAAAGTAGGAAGGGAAGGGGATAAGAGAAAGGAGGGGAACTGATACGATGGAGGGCAGTTTGGGGAATGAAAAAGTGAGAAGCAAAATGCTTTTGAGAATAGACAGGATAAAAGGAGAGAAAGAGTAGAATAAACAGGGAAAAATAAAATGGAGGAAAATACATAGCAATCATTACTGTGAAAAATGTTTTTTATAGTGAGTTTCTTTGATAAAGACTTCATTTCTCAAACATATAATAAACAGACATTCCTCAATTAATAGATGATCAAAGGATATGAACAGGCAGTTTTCACACAAAGTAATCAAAGCTATTTATAGTCATATGAAAAAATGCTCTACAGAAATAAAAATTAAAACATGTATGACAGAAAAGGAAAATAACAAATGTTGGAGGGGATGTAGGAAAATTAAAACATTTATGTATTATTGGTAAAGTTGTACACTCATTCAACCAGTGTGGAGAACAATTTGGAACTAAATTGGAACTAAAGGGCTATAAAGACATGCATACCCTTTGACTAAGCAATACCACTACTAGATCTGTATCCCACAGAGATAAAAAATAGGAAAAGGACCTATGTGTGCAAAAATATTTATAGCAGCTCTTTTGGTGGTGGCAAAGAATTGGAAAATGATGAGATATCCGTCAAGTGTGGAATTGCTGAACAAATCATTGTATATGATTGTGATGGAATGCTACTGTGCTTTAAGAAATAATAAGCAACATGCTCTCAGAAAAAAAAAACATGGAAAGACTGACATGAACTGATGAAAAGTGAAATGAGCAGAACCAAGGGAATATTGTACACAGTAACAGTAATATTAAACTAAGAATAATTTAGCCAATCTCAGCAATATAATGACCCCAGAAAATTCTGTAGGATTTATGATGGAAGGTGCTGTCCATCTCTAGAGAAAGAGCTAGTAGAGCCTGAATGCAGTTCAAAGATAGTTATCTTTACTTTCTTTATTTTTCTTGTTCTTTTGTCTGTTTTTTTTCACAGAATGACTTACATTTATATGTGTTTTGTATGACTACATACATATAACCTCTGTCAAGTTGCTTGCCTTCTCAATTGGGTGGGTGGGTGAGGGAGGGAGAGAAATTGAAATTTGAAAAAAGTAAAAATAATTTTGATATATAATTGGGAAAAATACAATATTAAATAAGATAAAAAAGAAAGTCTTACTTAGATTTGAATGTATGTGCTTTATATGATGCTTTTAATTTTTAAAAATTTACTCATTTATTTTTTCTTGGAAAACATAAATCCTTATGAACATTTTCAAACACAAAAATGGAAAAGAAAATCATGAATCTATATTAAATAAAGTTTATGTTTAAAAGTATATAATAAAATTTAACATATCTATTCCAATATTATCCTGCTTGTCTGTGTTCCCTTTGAACTTTCTTCTGCTCTCTTTGGCATTTTTTAAACTATCTCATTGACGTTTAATTTTTTCCTCTTGTTTTTGGCATTATTCTCATGACCTTTATCCATATGTAAAAACCTTTCGGTGTCATACATAAGCATAGTCAAGCAAAAAATACAAATAGTTATGTCTAAAAATGGTATTTCATTCTACTCCTATAATCCATCACCTCTTTCCAGGGATAAGAAACATAAACCATCATGAGTCTTTGGGACCTAGACTGCTAATTATATTGATTCAGTTTCTTATGTTTTCAAAGCTGGTTTCCTTTCCAATGCTGTAGTCATGTAAATTTTTCTCCTGGTGCTTTTCACTTACTTTGCTCTGCATCGGTTTATAAATGTCTCCATAAATTTTCTGAATCTGGATATTTTACTTTTGTTCATGGCATAATAATATTCCATTATATCCATATACCATAATTCCTTCTATTCTCCAATTGATAGACTTGTCTTTTGTTTCCAGTTCTCAGCTACAACAAAAAAGTGCTGTTTCTTTCCTCCTTTCTGTTAAGTCTTTGGGGGTATAGTTACAAATTGCTTTTCAGAATGGTTGCATCACCTCCCCACATGCATTAGTGTGACTGTCTTATCATATCCCTTTTAACAATTGTCATTTTATTTTTCCTCTCCTCTTTGCCAATATGATGGTATAAGAACGAAACTTAAAGTTGTTTTAATTTTAATTTCTCTAATTATTTATAATTTGGAGAGCCTTCATGTGGTTGTTTTTGGATTTTTTTTTTTTTTTGCCTATTTATATCGCTTTGGAATTTTGTGACTTCTCATAGAAGCTATAGTTAGAAAAACAATGATTTAAGGTTTGCAAAATGCTTTACAAATATCTCACTTTATTCTCATGATAACTTTGTTATATAGAGGATATTATTATCCTCAATTTATAGGGGAGGCAACTGAGGCAGATAGAAGTTAAATAGCTTAACCAAGGCTATATACCTAGTAAGCCTCTGATGTGGGATTTGAACTCAGAACTTCCTGACTTCAGGTTCATTCTATCTACTATGCCAGCTAGCATTGTTAATTATTTGAATCTCTTTCTCAAGTCCCAAATATCAAACCTTTAACAGAGAAACTTGATGCAAAGACTTTTTCCCTACTCAGTTGTTTCCTTGAAGGTTTTAGGTGTATGATTTTATTTGCGCAAAAACATTTCAATTTGATTGAATGAAAATTGCCCATTTATTCCTTTGTGATCCTGCCTTCTCTTGTGTGATCAGTAATGTCTCCCTATTCTAGTTGTCAGATATAAACATGTTGCATTTATAAATGTGAGCGAATTATTTTAATTCTTGTAGAGTTGAGATTTCCATTAGCAGGGGCTGTGTTGCTTTGTGATGGTTGATGAGGGATCCCATTAAATTTCTTTTACTTCACAAATGGACTTTAATACCTTTTAATATGCATAATAAGAAAAAAGTTGTGGCTAATTTTATTTTAAGAACTATTGTGCCATTGTCCCTATTCATGAAAACATAAATTTGTAAAGCAGACAAATCAGGGGATAATAATTTCCATTGTAAAGGGAGTACTTTCCTTAAAGGGAAAAAGGATTTTGCTTTTAAAGTAGAATTTCCCTTGGTGCAGTTAACATGATTTAAATTACACTGAACACTTTGAAGGAACAAGTCTTTTGTGAAGTAAGATACTCCAATAAATCGAACAAATAAAAGGAAATGTAATGTTGAACTCTGAAGTAAAAGATGATTTTAAGGCAGGAAAGAGGGCTCATTGATTGACAAATATAGGAGAACAAGCATATAATTAATAATTTTTTAAGACCCAGCATTAATATCACCTCCATCAGAAGAACTTTCCTGACTTCTCCTAAGCAGTACTTACACTTCCTTCTGACTTTGATATCACTTTATGTTTCTTTTATTCTATTTTGCAGATAATTATGCATTTTTGTGCCTATCTTCTTAAGGTATCTCACCTACTTATTTATAATTTCTAATAAAGTAAGTTTCATGTCTTAATCATCTATGTAAGCCTCCAAGTATCTACTAACATATGTGAATACATAAGTTTAGAAAAATAGTTGGTGAGTAAATCAATCAAAACAATATTTGCTGAGCACTGATTATGTACAAGGCACTAGGTTAATCACTGGAAGCATTAACAAAGGGCCACCAACATTAAGGAAATCACAGTTTAGTTGAGGAGATCAGACAGATACGTAAATATTGACTGACAACAAGAACTCTCTTTCATATAGGCTTTAAGATCTATGAAACAAGCTCATGAGAATAATTGCTATTATTAGACACATTTTACTGCTAAAGAAACTGATGCCTAGAGAACTTGAGTAACTAGAACAAGGTCATATAGTTCATAAGTATTCAAAACTGAATTTGAAACTGAATTATTAATCTATACCCTGACTTGTTGTGTGGCCTTTGTCAGAAGAGCTTCAGTTCTTGAACTCTAAAATAAGCCCAGTTATACCTTCACTGCCCCCAGGATTCTTGCAAGGATTATAAGACATGCTTCATGAGAAAGTGCTTGGCAAGTTATAAACTACTCTCCAAATGTAAAGTGGAGGATGATGATGAAAGTCATGTTGAGGGAGACTATTTTGGCAATAATATTCAGGATAGATCACATAGAGATAAGGCTAGACCTAAGAAATGAGACAGAGTAGAAAGGTACTTTATTTTAATCATGAATGAGGTAATGAGTCAAATCAATAAGCATTTATTTCTGTACTAAATGCTGGGAGTGACAATGTAAGTGGGAGGAAAGGAATTCCTTGTCTTCAAAGTGCTCTCATTGTAATGAGGAAAGATGAAACAGAAAAAGATGAAAAAGGTTAAAGGGGGGCAGAGATAAAGATAACTAGTGTAGAGGAATAGTAGAAAGCACAAGATTCTTAAGCATGCAGCATAGGAAGGAATGAAGACATGACTGGTCTGGACATCTTCCTTAAAGTGAAGAATCTGGAAGAAACCAGACAATTAGAGGGATATGCTGCAAGATTGAAGGCTACCTCCAGTGTGTGAAGTGCAAAGGTGACTTAAAAAGAACTTCCGGGTTGAAGAAGTTTTTAAGGCATGTAGAGGAAGACTGGAAGAGTCAAGAGCGCATCCAGGAGAGTCATTAGGGCTTCTATTGGAAATGGGAATTTCAGTTCTATTCAGTAGACATTTATTGAGCACCCACAATATTTTAAAGCTACAAGTCAAGACTAAAGTGCAGGGAAAGTTGCATGATTTTTGTTTTTTGTTTGTAGATGAGTGTGTACTCAAGGTAGTCTCAAACTGAGAAGCAACAAAGTACAGACTGATTGCTGCCTGTAATAAATTTGGCCTAACAATTAACACCAAGAAATCCCAAGTGCTCCACCAGCCAGTACCTTATCATCTATGGGTGAAACCATCAGTTACAGCAAATGGAGAAATTTTTAATATTATAAATAAGTTCACTTACCCTGGCAATATACTTTTCTGAGATGTACACATTGACGACAAGGCTGACACACACATTTCCAGGGCTAACTCAATGTTTGGGAGACTTCAAAAGAAAGTATGGGAGAGAAGAGGTATTAGACTGCCTATCAAGCTGAAAATCTACAGAGTTATTTTGCTAATCTCATCCTTTTACGCCTGTGAAGCCTGGACAGTATATCAGTGCCATGCCAGCAAATGGATTCTATTACATTTGAATTATCTTAGGAAGATTCTGAAGATCACCTGCAAGGATAAGGTACTGGACACTGAGATCCCTTCTTAAGTAAAATTGTCAAGCACTCAAAATCTACTTTAGAAAGTACAACTTTGATGAGCTAGACACATTGTTCAAATGCCAAATGTATATTTGCCTAAAATATTATTTTATACAGAACTTATGCAAGGAAAGTGCTCACTTGGTGATTAGAAGAAGTGCTACAAGGAAACTTTCAAGGTTGCTCTGAGAAACTTTGAAATTAATTGTTAGACATGGGAGACATTGGAAAAAGATTGCCTAGCAGAGTGTGCCTATGTCAAAGAAGGAACTGTGCTCTATGAGCAAAGTAGAATTGCAGTAGTTCAAAATAAATGTGATCGGTGTAGATTTAGAGAAAACACCCCAAATGTTCACATGGATCACTTGTGCCTAGCTTGCAGTAGAACCTTCTGAGCTCATTTCAGTCTGATCAGTCAAAGTCAGACACACTTTAACTTGACTCTAACATAGGGATGTCAGTTTGGTCCTCTCCTTGAAGGAAGGAGAACAACAACAAATAACTTCCATGCTTTGAGCTAGAAAGCAATCCCTGCCCTCATGGAGTTTGTGTTTGTGCTTCATTTTTGATGAGGACCACGACATCAGGGAAGTGATGACATGACTTGTGTTTGTCTTTGTTTTGAGTGAGGGAGGCTGTGCTGTGCAAGGTCCCCAGCCTCACTTTCTGCTCCAGAGCTATCTGGGTCCAATGGCCAGATATTTATCAGGATGCAATGAGCCTTTTTAGGTTAAGGCCTTTTCAGGTACTCACTTAGAGTGAGGTAATGTTCATTCACTGAATAGGCTTGTTTAAGAAGTGAGTCAAGGGATGGTCTCTTAATTAGAGAAAGAAAAAAAAGCTCAAACTTATAGAGGAAGACCCTCAGGATTGTTGTTCCAAAGAGAAACAGTTATCATTGACTTCACTCTAAGCCAGGTGGGCCCAAAAAACAGCCGTGAAGTGGAACTTGGGCAGGGTCCTGTTGTGGTCCAATCTATGAGCTTCAGAGTGAACTGGGTTTACAGTTTTGTGAAGGAAAGGAAGAAAGAAAGAAAAAAAGAATGAAAGGATGGAAGGAAGGAAAGAAGGAAGGAAAAGAAAAGAGAAAAAGAAAAGAGGAGTTTAAAATTTAATGAAGGAAGACAACTCACAAAAGGAAGTTGTAAAGGTTAGGGGTCCATAAGAGTGTACTTTAGTTGAAATTCAGACCAAAAAGGATTTTAAAAATCAAGTGAGAGAGACAGAGGAAAAGTTCATAAGAGACATGAGTCTGATGCAAGAAAATCATGAAAAATGAGTCAACAGCTTGGTAAAAGAGACAGAAAAATCACTGAAGAAAATAACACCTTAAAAATAAGACTAGGCCAAATGGTAAAAGAATCCCAAAGAGCCAATGAGAAGAAGAATGCTTTAGAAAGCAAAATTGGCCAAATGGAAAAGGCGGTCCAAAATCTCACTGAAGAATATAATTCCTAAAAAATTAGAATGGAGAAAATGGAAGTTAATAGCTTTATGAGAAATCAAGAAACAATAAAATAAAAGCAAAAAATGAAACAAGAAGACAATGTGAAAAAAACTCTTAGGAAAAACAACTTGGAAAGTAGATCTAGGAGATATTTTATAAAAATGTTGGATTACTTGAAAACCATGATCAAATAAAAAGACTAGACATAATCATTCAAGAAATTTTCAAGAAAAAACTGCCCCAATTGTATAGGACCAGAGGGAAAAATAGATACTGAAAGAATCCACCAATCATCTCCTGAGAGAGATTCCAAAATGAAAACTGCCAGGAATATTATAGCAAAATTTCAAATTCCCAGGTGAAGGAAAAATATTGCAAGCAGTCAGAAAGAAACAATTCAAGTATGGTGGAGCCACAGTCAGGATAACACAATATTTAGCAGCTTCTACATTAAAAATTGGAGAGCTTGGAATATGATATTTTGGAGGACAAAAGAGTAGGATTACAGCCCAGCAAAACTGAGTATAATTCTTCGGGGGAAAAATTGACATTCAGTGAGATAGAGAACTTCCAAGCATTCTTAAAGAAAGAACCAGAGCTGGATAGAAAATTTTACTTTCAAATGCAAGACTCAAGAGAAACACAAAAAGGCAAACAGGAAAAGGCAATAATAAGGGACTTAAGATTAAACTGCTTACATTCCTCCATGGGATGATGATATTTGTAACTCATAAGACCTTTCTCATCATTAGAATATTTAGGAGTATATATAGACAGAGCCCACAGGTGTGGGTTGAATAGGAAGGGATGATATCTAAAAAAATAAAGTTAAGGGATGAGAGAGGAATGTACTAGGAGAAAGAGAAAGGGAGTAATAGAATGGGGTAAATTATCTCACATAAAGAGGCAAGAAAAAGTTTTTACAGTGGAAAGTAAGAGGGGGTAGGTGAGAAAGAGCAAGGGAACCTTACTATTATCAGAATTCAAAGAAGGAATAACACACACACAATTGGCATAGAAATTTAATTTACTCTACAGGAAAGTAGGAGGGTAATGGGATAAGAGAAAGGGTGGGTGGTAGAAGGGAGGGCAGATTGGAGGAAGGGGTAGTCAAAAGTAAAACACTTTTGAGGAGGGACAGGGTGAAGGGAGAGAGAGAATAGAATAAAAGGGGGGAATAAGAGAGAGAAAAATAAAGTTATTAACAGTAATTGAAAATTTTTTTTGAAGTAATCTTTCTGATAAAGGTCTCATTACTCAAATATATAGAGGACTGAGTCAAATTTATACAAATAAAAGTCTTTCTCCAGTTGATAAAGGATCAAAGGATATGATCACTTTTCAGGCAAAGTAATCTAAGCTACCTATACTCAAATGAAAAAAATACCTTAGATAAATAACAGCAGTTCTGGTTCCAGGAGCCAAGATAGTGAAGTGATCTGTAACTGCTATCTTCCTCCCCTTGTTGACTTTGACCAGCCCAGAGATTGTTTCCCCAGAAAAAAATCCTGGAACAGTGGGAGCAAAAGAAGGGGTAAACAGACTCTCAGCACAGGAGGCTAGAAACATCACTAAGGAGGGCTTCTCTTGATGTGCCCAAAGGAGACCAGTGCAGGATCAGAGCTGTCCTAGACAGTCCCACCTCAACAAAATGGGTGAAGATTCTGAACCCCAGCAGGGGTGAAGCCAGCAACTGCCAACACCAGGACTGCAGGTGTGCCTCAGCACCCCAGTGGAATTGGGAAGACACTAGCCCAGAAAGCTGAGCTTGCCTATGCTTTAGCTCAGCAGAGAAGCCTCCTGTGTCCAGACCACCAGTCCTCCACACTTAACGAGCTACCTCCAGGGTAACTGCAGAGAAACCCCCAAAGACCTAATCAATCCCTGCTTTCAAACACCAGCCAGTTCAGCATCAGGTAAGTTGCAGCATTGAATTTATCCCTGAAAAAAATAGAGGCCACAACACACAAAGCCTCAAGTTTTAGGGACAAGAATTGTGGGACAGAGCTCCCCGTGCCACAGATGCAGAGATCTACCTTAAAAGCCAGGAAAAAGGTTATTATCAAGAGTAAAAAGCAAAGCAGAAGAGATGATAGAATCTTTCTGTGGGGACAAGGAACAAAACACAAATTCCAAAGAGGTCAGCATTAAGAGTGTACTCCCATGTGAAATTTCAGAAGGAAATATGAACGTGTCAGAAGAACAAAGAGCCTTCTTTGAAGAGCTCTGGAAGGATTTTAAAACCCAAATTAGAGAAATGGAAGAAAAACTGACCACTGATTTTAAAAATATGAGAAAAGGTATTCACTGAAGGGAACAGCTCCTTAAAAAAGATAATTGGACAAATAGAAAAGCAAATACAAAACCTAACAGGTGAAAATAACTCCTTAAAAGGAACAATTGGACAGATGGAAAAGGGATGCAAAAGTTAACTGAACAAAACAATTTGATAAAAAATAGAATTGGGCAAGTAGAAGCTAATGAATCTATGAGACATCAGGAATCAGTCAAACAGAATCTAAAGAATTGAAAGATAGAGGAAAATGTGAAATATCTAATTGGAAAAACAACTAACCTGGAAAATAGGTCCAGGAGAGAAAATCTAAGGATTATTGGGCTACCAGAAAGTCATGATGAAAAAAGGAGCGTGGACAAGATTATCCAAGTAATCATCGAGGAAAATTACCCAGTAGTCCTAGATCAAGAGGGCAAAATATTCATCAAAAGAATCCACTGTTCACCTCCTGAAAGGGACCCCAAACTAAAAACACCAAGGAATATCCTTACCAAATTCCAGAACTGACAAGTGAAGGAGAAAAATACTGCAGGCAGACAGAAAGAAACAATTCAAATATTGAGGAACTACAATCAGGATAACACAGGACCTTGCAGCTTCTACATTAAAAGGTCAAAGGAATTGGAATACAGTATTCCATAAGGCAAAGGAGCTAGAACTACAACCAAGGATTTAATTACCCAGTAAAGTTGAGCATAATAATTCAGGCAAGGAGATAGACATTCAATGAAATAAAGGATTTCCACACCTTCCTGGTGAAAAGGCCAGAACTTGACAGAAAATTTGATCTTCAAGCTCAGGTCTCAAGAGAGGCTAAAAAGATAAATAGGAAAAAACTTGTTACACAATATGGGCAAACTGTTTACATCCCTATAAAGGAAGAGGATACTTGTTAATCTCTAGAACTGCGTATTTATTGTGAAATATAAAAGGGATATACATAGAAAGAGAGAGTGGGTATGAATTAAATGATGTGACAACAAATGTGATCTAAAGGTGCAAAGAACTGTAATGGGAGATGTGAAAAGGAGGAGGCAGAAAAAAAGTAAATTCCACCACAGGAAGAGGCACAAAAATATGTTACAGTAGAGGGAAAGAGAGGAGGGAGATGAGTATTGTTTGAGAGGTACTCTCCTCTGATTGGATTCAAGGAGGGAAAAACAAACTCTATTAAGTATAGAAATACAACTAGCTTTATAGGCAATAGGAGAGGAAGGGGGAAAGAAAAGGGAGGGGAGGCTAAAACAGAGGGAAGAAGTAGTAAGAAAAAAGGGGATTAAAAGGGAAGGAGGCTGAAAGAAGGGAGGGAAGACTGAGGGAGTTTGTGGTCAAAAATTAAAACTCTATTGAGGAGAGGAAGGGAGAAAGGAGAACTAAAAACATAAAAAAGGGGAAAGGGGATGGAGGGAAAGACAAGAAGAATATCAAAACTGTGAATGTGAATGGGATGAACTCTTCCATAAAACGCAGATGGATAGCAGAATGGATTTAAAACCATAATTCAGCAATATGTTGTTTACAAGAAACACATTTGAAAAGAGGAGATACATATAGGGTAAAGATAAAAGATTGGAGGAGAATTTATTGTGCTTCAGTTGATGTAAGAAATACAGGGGTAGCAATCCTAATCTCAGAGAAAGCAAAAGCAGAAATAGATCTAATCAAAAGAGATAAGGAAGGAAACTATATCCTGCTAAAAGGCACCATAGACAATGAAGTAATTTCATTACTAAACATATACGCTCCAAGTGGTATAGGATTCAGATTCTTATAGGAGAAGTTAAGGGAGTTACAGGAACAAATAGACAGCAAAACTATACCAATGGGGGACCTCAACCATACCCTCTCTGAACTTGATAAATCTAACCTCAAAATGAACAAGAAAGAAATTACAGAGGTGAATAGAACTCTGGATAAGGTAAATATGACAGATCTCTTGAGAAAATTGAATGGGAATAGAAAGGAATACACCTTTTTCTCAGTGGTACATGGCACATATAAAAAAAAGTTGAACATATACTAGGCCATAAAAACTTCACAATCCAGTGAAGAAAGGTGGAGATAGTTAGTGCATCCTTCTCAGATCATAATGCAATAAAACTTATATGTAATCAAAGGCCATACAAACATAAATGAGAAACTAATTGGAAACTGAACAATCTAATCCTAAAGAATGAGTGGGTTAAGCAACACATAATCAACAACTTCACTCAAGAGAATGACAATAATGAGATAACCTACCAAATTTTATGGGATACTGGAAAAACAGTTCTTAGGCAAAGTTTTATATCTTTGAGTGCCTACCTGAGAAAAACAGAGAAATAGGAGACCAATAAATTGGGCATGCAGCTGAAAAAGTTAGAAAAAGAACAAATTGAAAATCCCCAAGTGAATACCAAATTAGAAATACTGAAAACAAAAGGAGAGTTTAAAAAAACTGAATTTAAGAAAACTATTGAACTAATAAATAGAACTAGGAGTTGGTATTATGAAAAAAACAACAAAATTGATAAAGTTTGGTCAATTTGATTTAAAAAAAGAAAAAAGGGCACCAAATTATCAATATCAGCAATGAATAGGGTGAAATCACCTCTAATGAGGAGGAAATTAAAACAATAATTAGAAATTGCCTTGCCCAACTGTATGCACATAAATTCAAAAATCTAAATGAGAGTGATGATTATATTAAAAGATACAAATTGCCCAGACTAACAGTAGAAGAAGTTGAATACTTAAATAATCCCTTCTCAGAAAAAGAAATTGAACAAGCTGTCAATGAACTCCCTAGGAAAAAATCTCCGGGGTCAGATGGATTCACAAGTGAATTCTATCAAACATTTAAAGAACAGTTAATTTCAATACTATATAGACTATTTGGGAAAATTGGGGAAGAAAGAATCCTCTCAAATTCTTTTTATGATACAAATATGATTTTGATACTTAAACTAGGAACAGTCAAAACAGACAAAGAAAATTATGCACTAATCTCTTTAATGAATATAGGTGCAAAAACTTTAAATAATATTTTAGCAAAAATAATACAGCAAGTAATCATGGTAATAATACATTATGAACAGGTAGTACTGATACCAGAAATGCGGGACTGATTCAATATTAAGAAAACTATTAACATTATTGATCATATCAACAACAAAACTAACAGATACCACATGTCAATAGATTCAGAAAAAGCTTTTGACAAAATACAGCACCCATTCCTATTGAAAACACTGGAGAACATAGGAATAAATGGAACTTTCCAAAATATAATATGCAGAATCTACCTAAAACCTTCAACAAGTATTATATGCAACAGGGATAGGCTAGATGCATTTGCAGTAAAATCAGGGGTGAAATAAGGATGTTCATTATCACCACTATTATTCAGTATGGTCCTAGAAATGTTGGCTGTAGCAAGAAGAGAAGAAAAAGAAATTGAAAGAATTAGAATAGGCAAAGAAAAAACTAAGTTATCACTTTTTGCAGATGATATGATGATATACTTAGAGAATCCCAGAGAATCAAGTAAAAAACTACTTGAAGTAATAAACAACTCTGACAAAGTTGCAGGTTACAAAATAAACCCACACAAATCTTCTGCATTTCTACACATTACTAACAAAGCCCAACAGCAAGAGATAGAAAGAGAAATCCCATTTAAAGCTAGGGTAGACACTATACAATATTTAGGAATCTACCTGCCCAAACAAACCCAGGGACTATGTGAACACAATTACAAAACACTTTTCACACAAATAAAGTCAGATCTAAGTAAGTAGAGAAACAACAGTTGCTCGTGGGTAGGCTGAGCCAAAAAAATAAAAATGACAATTCTACCTAAATTAATTTACTTATTCAGTGCCATACCAATCAAAGTATCAGATAACTATATTTTAGAGCTGGGAAAAATATCAAAATTCATCTGGAATAATAAAAGTTCCAGAACATCAAAGGAACTAATGAAAAGAAATGCTAGGGAAGGTGACCTAACTTTTCCAGATCTCAAAGTGTACTATAAAGCAGCAATTATCAAAACCACTTGGTGCTAACTAAGAAACAGAAGGATAGACCAGTGGAATATGTTAGGTACCCAAGACACAATAGTCAAAGAATATAGCAATACACTGTTTGACAAACCCACGGACCCCAGCTTCTGGGATAAAAACTCACTGTTTGACAAAAATTGCTGGGAAAACAGGATAACAGTTTGGTGGAAACTAGGCATAGACCAATGCCTGACACTGTACACCAGAATAAAGTCCAAATGGGTACATGATCTAGGTATAAAGACTGTGAAGCAAAGAATAGTGTGTTTATCAGATTTACGGAAAATGGAAGAATTTTTGGCTAAACAAGAGATAGAAAACATTATGAAGTGCAAAATAGATAATTTTGATTACATTAAATTGAAAAGTTTTTACACAAACAATCCCAAAGCAACCAAGATCAGGAGGGAAGCAAAAACTGGGAAAGAATTTTTGCAACTCATGTCTATGATAAAGGTCTCATTTCTAAAATATATAGAGAACTGAATCAAATGTACAAGAATACAAGTCTTTTCCCAATAGATAAATGATCAAAGGATATGAACAGGAAGTTTTCAGAGGAAGAAATCAAAACTGTCTATAGTCACATGAAAAAATTCTCTAAACCACTATTGATTAGAAAGATGCAAATAAAAACAACTGTGACATACCACATCACACCTATCAGATTGGCTAACATGACAAAGCAGGATGATGATAAATGTTGGAGGAGATGTGAAAGAGTTGGAACACTAATTCATTGCTGGTGAAGGTGTGAGCTGATCCAGTCATTCTGGAGAGCTATTTGAAATTATGCCCAAAGGGAGGGAATGTGGGGAAAATGAAACTTTTATTCCGTGTTGGTAGAGTTGTGAGCTGATTCATTCCTTCTATAGGGCAATTTGGAACTATACCCAAAGGACTATAAAACCAGCCTATCATTCGAACTAGCAATACAACTACTAGGTCTGTAACCCCAAAGAGATAAAATACAAAAAGGAAACTATGTGCAAAAATATTTATGGCATCTCTTTTCTAGGGGCTGTAAAACAAGGACTCTGACATACATAGGCTTGCTATCACAGGTTCTTTGTTCTGCTTTTCTAAAAGGAAAGTAACTTGAGGGGTCAACAATCACTTTGGTCAAGTATATGTATCATTCACTTAGTTCAGGGGAAAAAGTCAGCACCCTAACCTTCAGAGAAAATACAGAGAAATCAAGATCAACAGACAATACTTCCAGCTGCCTGACATAAGTAATACATATATCACAGAACAACAGACAGATGCAACTCTCTGACCATTACATACACACATAGTTACTGGAGAGAGAAACAACAACATCTGGGTTAACAAATGTGGGGGCTGCTTAGTGGCTTCCCCGAATCTCATCTGGTACACAAGCCTCCTTCCAAAAACTAAGCCCAAAGTAAAACCTCACTTCAGAGTATTTACACATTTTTCAGAGCCAGAGGGCATCAAGACTCTTAGGAATTAGTGTCTTATTAACAAAAGGTGTGGACCTTCTGACAAATCTTCCCAGGCTCATTAATGGGTGGGGAAGATCTTCTTTAATCACATTATCCAATCAGAGGCACTCTGATTATATTAGAATATAACAAAGCAAGACATCTCTGAAGTACTTAAGATGAAAAATGCTATCCATCCCCAAGAAAGAACTTATGGTGTCTCAATACAGACTGAAGCATACTATTCTTTTTATTTTATTCTTCTTCAGTTTTTTGTCTGTATTTTCTTTCACAATATATTATTAATATGTTTTGCATGACTGCACATGCAAACTTCTTGCCTTCTCAAAAGGGGATGTGTGTAGGGAGCAAGGGAGATCATTTTGAACTCAAAGTTTTTAAAACAAATGTTAGAATTGCTTTTCCATGTAACTGGGGAAAAATAAAGACAAGATACTAAAAAAAAAAAAAACCCTTTATGTTTCATTCTAGGTAAATTGAGGCTGTGTACTTGGCTGGTGAGAGAAGGGAAAAATGATTCTTTCTTCATCTTTGTCTTCAACATTAATGGTTTACATATTTGCATATGTCATATTTGATAAGTCATTTGTCATCTATGTGACTCTTAACATTAGTATCTTCATATGTAAAAATGAGAGAGGCAGCGTGGTATAATTAATAGAGAGCCAACTTTAACTTCACAAAGACTCAGGTTTAAATCCTGTTACTTTCATATCTTAGTTATTATTGATGAATTTTTCTTGACTAGTCACTTGCACAACTGCTGCATATACACCTGTCACTGTAAGGTACATTTCTGTTTGAAAATATGATTAAGTAATAGAACAGCAAGCCTATGTGTGAAAGTGGATTCATTAGTTATTTATTATATTCTGAAACTGTCATGGAACCCCCATTATGTAATATTCCCTTCCTTAGAAGAAGAATAATTTTTATCAAATGTTACATATTGTAAACCTGAATTTTTGAATACTGAATTAATAATTTTTGAAGTATATCATAACTTCTAATATCCATACTTTTAGTCCAAGATTTGTGTCTTGCTAGCTGTGTGATTATGTTTGTTAAAATTGAAATAGAGTCTTCTGGAGTCAAGTCAAGTCTTCTGGAGCTAAGTTTGTAGAGGATAGGAAACACTCTGCTGAGCTATCCCAATGTTCCTTTCCAAAAAACTTTAATACAGCATTTCAAATTAATTTCAGGGGTGACAGAAACAACAAAAGATCAGGGTAAGACAGTCTCTTAGCCCAAAACAATTTGGGATGTTGGAAGGAGAGATCTGTGATATGGAGGTACAGGTTGGCCCAGGGCTATTGTGGATGAAACACCAGTTGATGGAACTAAGTGACAAAAGAAGCAGCAGTAACTTTGGAAGTTCTCAAGCTAGAGATGGGAAGAAGACCTGGCAACTAAAGTAGATAACAGGGGCTCCTGTGCTAGAACTGGATAGAGCAATAGATGCTGATTAGCAACTCCATAACCTATATCAAATTCTGAGCCATAGCTCAAGTCTGGAGGTGGACACTTTCAGTCATATCACTTATAATCTCAAAGGATCACAGGCCCTTCTTGGTTAATGATCAGAGTGTAGATCAGGAGAGAAATGATTACACTTCTCCCCATATCACACTCCTTTGAAAGTACCAAAAATTTCCATAGCCCCAGAAGTAGCTCTGAAAAGAGCAGAGCAAAAAACTGAAGTTTAGGAAAGTGTTTCTACCTCCCTATGCTGGGAATAGAGTCAAACTATAACATAAAGATCGAAATCAAGGAATACAGTGGAAAATTGAGCAAAACAAAATGAACAAATAAATAATGATAAAAACCAACACCTGACTCTAAAAGTCTACTATAGGAGATGGAGCCTAAATGGTGGAGTGAAAGCAGGGACCCACCTGTGCTTATCCACAAATTCCTTCAGAGACCTCTAAGAAGTGAATCTAAATGAATTTTAGAGTGATAGAATTCACTGGGATACAGAATGTGGCAGATATCCAGCCCAAAACAACCCAAAAATTCAAGAATCAGTTACATAGGGCTGGGGATATGCAGAGTGCATGGAGTCACCAGCTCAGATGAGCCCATAGTGGACTGGTAATGACTCCAGGTGGGCTGAATCTCCAGAATCAGTCTGGATTCCCAAGCCACTCAACACAGGACTGGACTCCAGCAGAGAACTTGGAGAGAGAGAAACACAGGGGCCACAACAGCTACAGCAGCTACTCCTGGGGCCATCAGCCCATAGACCAAATATTTGAAAGTCATCTACTTGAACTTCCAGGACCCACAATGGCAGAGTAAATGGAAAGTGCTTTCAACCTCCCTGATTAACCTTGAAAAACTCAGAGAATATTGCGCCAGGAAAAATTCTGGAATAGTGGAGCCAGCAGAAGGGGTAAACAATCTTCTGACTCAAGAGGGTAGGGAGACCACGGGGAGGGGTCCCTCTTGCTATGACTAAAGGAGACCAGTGCAGGACTAGAACTGTCCTAGCCAGCCCCACCTGACTGTACCAGCAGGAGATCCTGAGTTCAAAATCTAAAGAATGAAAAAAATAGAAGAAAATACAAAATATCTCATTAGAAAAACAATTGATTGTAAAATAGATGAGATCATCAAGACAAAGATCAAGCAGAGAGGGGATCACTGGAGATGATAGAGGTAATAACTATATTTCTTTCCAGAATTCTTCCAAATGTCCCTACATCAAGTATCAGGGCCCCTATTTATCCCCACGAGACCCTCATCCATAGTGATGTGTTGGGGAACAGGCTCCTTGAAAAGCAAAATGGGTTAAATGGATAAGGAGATATAAAACCTAACTGGAAAAAATAACTCCTTAAGAAAGAGGTACAAAAGTTAACTAAAGAAAACAATATGTTAAAAATTAGAATTGGGCAAGGAGAAACTAATGACTCTTTGAGGCATCAAGAATGAGTCAAACAAAATCTAAAAAGTAAAAAAATAGAAAAAAAATATCTCATTAGAAAAACAACTGACTAGAAAAATAGATCCAGGAGAGGAAATCTAAGAATTATTGGTCTACCAGAAAGCCATGATGAAAAAGAGAGCCTAGACAATATCTTCCAATAAATCATTCAGGAAAACTGTCCTTAGGCCCTAGATTCAGAGGACAAAATAGTCTTTGAAAGAACCCACCAATCAACTCCTGAAAGAGATCCCAAATTGAAAACACCAAGGAATATTGTTGTCAAATCCAAGAATTATCAGGTCAAGAAGAAAGTAGTGTAAGCAGCTAGAAAGAAACAATTCAAATATTGAGGATCCACTCTCAGGATCACATAAGATCTTGCAGCTTCTACATTAACTATCAGAGGGATTGGAATATGATAATTTAAGACAAAGAAGGTTGGACTACAACTAAGGAACAACTACCTAGCAAAACTGAACATAATCTTTCAGGTAAGGAGATGGAAATTCAGTGAAATAAGAGATTTTCAGACATTCTTAATGAAAAAAGTCAGAGCACAATAGAAAATTTTATCTTCAAATACAAGACTCAAGAGAGGTGTAAAAATATAAATGGAAAAGAAGAAAAAAACTTATTTTTCATTATGGACAAACTATTTACATTCCTTCTTGGGAGTATGATACTTGTTAATCTTAAGAATTGTATATTTATTATAACATTTAGAAGGAATATGTACAGATAGAGGGTATGAGTATAATTTAACTAATATGATCAGAACAATTCTAATTAAGGGGTGTGAAGGGAGAAGAGGAAAGGAGGAGGCAGAAAAGGGTAAATTACATCACTTGAAGAGGCAGAAAATCATTTCATAGTAGAGGGAAAGTAGGGAGGGAGATGAACATTGTTTGACATTTATTGTCATCAGATTTGGTTCAAGGAGAGAGAAATCTAACTTGTACTACAGGCAGTAGGAGGGGTAAGGGGAAAGAAAAGGGAATGGGTTAGTTAGAAGGGAGGGAAGAAGGAACAAGGGAAAAGGGAAATAAAAGGGAAGGGGGCTGATAGAAGGGAGTGAAGACTGAGGGAGGTGGTGGTCAAAAGTAAAACCCTTTTGAGAAGGGGAAGGGAAAAGGGAGAAATAAAGCCATAAACAGGAGAGGAAACAGGATGGAGAAAAAGAGACAGATAATAATAATAATTGTGAATGTGAATAGGATGAACTCTCTCATAAAATAGAGCAGAATGGATTACATATCATAATCCTACAATATATCATTTATAAGAAACACATTTGAAACACAAAGGGTAATGGTAAAAGGCTGGAGCAGAATATATTATGCTTCAACTGAAGTAATAAAAAAGAAAGGGGTAGCAATCCTAATCTCAGACAAAGCAAAAGCAGATCTAGTCAAAAAAGTTAAGGAAAGAAGTTCTGTCCTGCTAAAAGGCACGATAGACAATGAAGCAATATAATTATTAAATATACATACACCAAGTGCTGTAGCATCCAAATTCTTAGAGGAGAAGTTAAGGGAGTTACAGGAAAAAATAGACAGCAAAACTAACTCCCCCTCTATGAACTTGATAAATCTAACCTCAAAATAAACAAGAAAGAAGTTGAGGAGGTGAATAGAATTCTGGAAAAGATATATATGATAGACATCTGGAGAAAACTGAGAGGATAGAAAAGAATGTACCTTTTTCTCAGTGGCATATGGCACATACACAAAAATTGACCATGTAATAGGGCATAAAAACCTCACAATCCAGTGCAAAAAGACAGAAATAGTCAATACATCCTTCTCAGATCATGATGCAATAAAAATTATATGCAATAAAGGGCCATGGAAAGATAGAACAAAAATCAATTGAAAAATAAATAATCTAATCCTAAAGAATGAGTGGGCCAAACAGCAAATCATATAAGCAATGAATAACTTCATTCAACAGAATGACAATAATGAGACAACCTACCAAAACTTATGGGATACTGCAAAAGCAGTTCTTAGGAGAAGTTTTATGTCTTTGAATGCTTAAATGGATAAAATAGAATAAAAGGAAATAATTGAATTGGACTTGCAAGCGAAAGAGCTAGAAAAAGAGCAAATTAATCCCCAATTAAATACCAGACTAGAAATACTGAGAACCAAAGGAGAGATTAAATAAAATTGAAATTAAGAAAAGCATTGAACTAATAAATAAAACTAAGAGTTGGTTTTATGAAAAAAGCTAATATAATTCATAAAACTTTGGTCAATTTGATTTTCAAAAAGAAACAAGAAAACCAAATTACCAGTATCAAAAATGAAAAGAGCGAATTCACCAACAATGAAGAGGAAATTAAAATGACAATTAGAATTTGTTTTTGCCCAACTGTATGCGCATTTGATAATCTTTATGAAATGGATGAATATTTACAAAAATATAAATTGCCCACATAAATAGAAGAGGAACTAAAATACTCAAATAACTCCATCACAGAAAAAGAAATTGAACAAACAATCAATGAACTCCCTAGGAAAGAATTTCCAGGGCCAGATTGATTTACAAGCGAATTCTATCAAACATTCAAAGAACAGTTTATTTTGATACTATATAGACTATTTGGGCAAATTGGCAAAGAAGGAGTCCTACCAAATTATTTTTTGTGACACAAATATAGTGCTGATACCTAAACTGAGAAGAACCAAAACAGAGAAAGAAAATTATAGACCAATTTCCATAATGAATATAGATGCAAAAGTTTTTGCTAAACAGTGAATTTTAAACAAGATATTAATAAAAAGATTGCAAAAAGATTACAGCAACTTATCAGGAGAATAATGCATTATGATCAGGTAGGATTTATACCAGGAATGCAGGGCTGCTTCAATATTAGGAAAACTATTAGCTTAATTGATCATATCAACAGTAAAACTAACAGAAAGCCTATGATTATCTCAACAGATAGAGAAAATACAAAAAACAAAACCTATTCATGTTGAAAACACTGGAGAGTTTACGAATAAATGGGGACTTCCTTAAAATAATAAGTAGCATCTACATAAAACCATCAACAAGCATTTTATATAATGAGGATAAGTTATATGCATTTCCAATAAGACTGGAGGTGAAACAAGGATGTCCATTATCACCACTATTATTCAATATGGTTCTAGAAATGAAATTATTTTAGCAATAAGTGAAGAAAAAGAAATTGAAGGAATTAGAATAGGAAAAGAAGAAACTAAGTTATCACTCTGTGACAATATGTTGATATACTTAGAGAATCTTAGAAAATCAACCAAAAAAAAAACACTTGAAAGGACAAACATCTTTGGCAAAGTAGCAGGATACAAACCCACATAAATCATCTACATTGCTATATATCACTAACAAAGTCTAAGAGCAAGAGATAGAAAGAGAAATTCCATTTAAACTTACTATAGACACTAAAATATTTGGGAGTCTACCTGCTAAAACAAACCCAGGGACTACATGAACACAATTACAAAACACTTTTTTACAAACTCAGATCTAAAAAATTGGAAAACAAACATCAGTTGCTCATTGGTAGACTGAACTAAAAAGTAAAAATGACAATTCCACTTAAATTAATTTACTTGTTCAATGCTATAACAATCATACTACCAAAAGCTATTTCATATATTTAGAAAAAATAATATCAAAATTCATTTGGAAGAAAAAAACCTCCAGAATATCAAGGGAATTAATAAAAAGAATCACTAGGGAAGGTAATCTAGCCATAACAGATCTTAAGTTGTATTATAAAGCAACAATCATCAGAACTATTGGTACTGGCCAAGAAATATAGGGTAGATCAGTGGAATAAGTTGGGTAGGCATGACCCAGTAGTCAATGAGTATAGCAGTGTACTGTTTCATAAATCCAGAGACTGCAGCTTCTGAGATAAGAATTCACTGTTTGGCAAAAACTGATAGGAAAACTAGAAAATAGTGTGACAGAAACTGAACATAGACTAGTTCCTGACAATGTATACTGGAACAAAGTCCAAATGGGCAAACAAATTAGGGGAGCAAGGAATAGTTTATCTGGCAGATTTATGGAAAGTGGAGGAATTTATGACCAAACAAGAGATAGAGAACAGTATAAAATGCAAAATGTATAATTTTGATGACATTAAATTGAAAAGTTTTTGTACAGACAGAATCAATGCAAGCATCTAATATCTATGATAAAGGCCTCATTTTTTAAATATATAGAGAACTGAGTCAAATGTACAAGAATACAAGTCATTCTCCAGTTGATAAATGGTCAAAGGATATGATCAGGCAGTTTTCAGAGGAAGAAATTAAAGGTATCTATATTCATATGAAAAAATGCTCGAAATCACTATTGAGTAGAGAGATAAATATCTAAACAACTCTGAGGAGCCACATCTCATCTGTCAGACTGGCTAACATGACAAAACAAGAAACTTATGAATGTTGGAGAAGATGTGGGAGAGTTGGAACACATTCATTGTTGGTGGAGCTGTGAGCTGATCCAGCTGTTCTGGAGATCAATTTGAAACCATGCCTAAAGGGCTATAAAAATGGGCATGTAATCTAACCCAGTAACACTACTTCTAGCATTGTATCCCAAAGAGATAATAACAATTGGAAAAAGACCCACATGTACAAAAATATTTATAGCAGCTCTGGTGTTTATAGCAGCAGTGGTATTCAAGAAGTACAAATTGAGGGAATGCTCATCATTTGGGGAATGACTGAGCAAGGGGCGGTATATTAATGTCATGGAATACTATTGTGCTATAAGAACTGATGAACAGGTGGACTTCAGAAATCCCTGGATAGATTCATATGAACAGATACTGAGTGAAGTGAGCTGAATGAGAACATTATACACAGTAACAGCACAGTGTGTAAGGACTATTTTTGATAGGCTTTGTCCTCCATAGCAAGACAGGGACCTAAAACATTTCCACAGGACTCATGATGAAAAATGCCATCCACATTCACAGTCAAAACATAGAATGAAGCAGTGTTATGTTCGGTTTTGTTTAGTTTTACTCATGCTTTCTCCCATTCATTTAAATTCTTCTATGCACCATGACTAATGTGAGAAGGTGTTTAATAAGAACATATGTATGGAGCCCATATAAGATTGCAAAGACTGCATGTCATCTTGGGGAGGGAGAGTGGAAGGAGGGGGAGAAAATTAAAACTTATGAAAGTTATTGTTGAAAATTGAAAACAAATAAATTTGAAAAAAATGTTTAAAAGTCTGCTATGGTGAAATTGTTTGGAGGAAAGTGGTGTTAGAGCTTGACTGAGTGCATTGCCATATTTGCTCTGCCATAACCATTATTTTCAAAGATTTATGTAAGCCCCAATTCCCAAGTATGATGTCTTTTCTAGGGCTGGTTTTCCCATAGATTTATCTTCATTCGTTGTTTTGAGAAGGTCAAAATATGTGTGTGTGTGTGTGTGTATGTTGCTCTATGTTTCCACTTCTTCCAATTTCTCCCTGTTTCTTTGGCCCTTTCTCTGTCTCCATCTTTCTGTTTCCATCTCTCTGTGTTCCTCTTTCCCCTCTCTCTCCTTTCCTGTCTTCCTGTCTTTCTCTTTTTCTGTCTCTGTATTTATTTGCCTAATTCTTTCCCTCTATCTTTCTCTCTTTGTCTCTGCCTCTGTGTCTTTCTGTTTCTGTCTTTCTTTCTTAGCACAATGATACCTAGTGTCTAGGATTCTCTGTCTTTTGATGACATCTTCCTTATATAATATGTGAGCATAGGCAACATTTCCAGGATCCTAATTCCATCCCTGGCACCACTGTTTCATCATTTCAGTCTTTTTCCTTCCTTTTGTCCCTCTCTTGTCTCCATCAGTTGTGTAACCCACTCACCAGTAAACTTGCCCCTGAGACTTCATTATTGTTCTCTAACCATCACTCAATTGGGGTGGGGGGGGTGGGGAGAAGAAGAAAAAATATCCTCTTACCTACAGAAACAAAATGAAAAAACACAGGAAGAAACCACACAATCCCTTCTGACATAGGAAGGACAAACTTTTGGTTGATCTACAAGGTGGCTTTCATGATGGAAAAGTACCTTGGTCATCATGGCCTGAAGATGCTAGCCCTTAATTACTTCCATTTATTTGTTTATGAGGGTCAATCACATATGTGGACCTTCCAAATAGTCCTTAATGCATTAGATAAAATTGATCATCACAAAATGTCAGTTCACCCAAATTTAGCAGTTGTCAATACCAGAAGGAATTTGTTATGAACTTTTTTCCTCACTTCTACCGTCGTCCTGAGGTTTGGCAACGTGATATTGAGAGTTGCATTGGCATCTTCTTCATCAGGCACCAGGATCATAGATTCACAAATTTATTGTTTCATTTTGATCATTTACTAAATGGATTGGGATGTAGGCAATTTCATATCTTTACATCTATTTCACACTGAAAGCATTTGTAGCAAGTAGTTACTTCTTTAAAATTTTTATATATTAAATTTTATATATCACAATAATTTCCAGATATAACATCATTTCACCTCTGTCTCCCAGCATCCAACCCACTTTTATAACAAAGAAAAAAAAGTAAACATGATTGGTGTAGAAACTGTGTCTGACAGTGTAAAATACAACATGTCCCAAACCACTTCCCTCTCCATAATCTCCCATATCTAAGCAGAGAGTGGAATGGTCTGTTGCATTTTCTGTCCTCCAGAACCAAGATTAATGATTACAATTATACAGAGTTTCATTTCTTTTAAGCCATCTTTTCCTTTACATTATTTCAGTCATTTCATATGACAATGTTCTCTTGGAAAATTCTGATTATCTCACCTCTTAAATAGGGGTATGCAATTCTTTTTAATGGCTCTTTATCAAAAGATATTCTTCACCTGGATGAGGAAGAAGAACATGGCAAGAAGAACAGTTGTAGTACTAGTAAAATATTGCAGTAAGGCCAAACATTAAGAAAAAACAACAACAAAACTCCAAGATTACTTCCTGTGCCAGAGGTCTTGAGGACCTTTCCTGACAATTTAGTCAGGAGATATACCATTTTTTTGTCCATTGTTTTTCCCTCAGTCCTTTATAGTAAATCATCCTAATGTGTGTCCCTACATCAAAGTCAGACTAGGAGTAATAAAAAGGATTCAAGGTTTCTAGGCCATTATGCAATGACACAATATTAATTATCTGGAAATCAACCACAGTTCTGTTGGAAAATGCTGAAGGCTCAATTCTGCTGTCAGCCATACACAAATAATGCAGGTGTAAATTTCCTGGTAATTGGTGTGATCATTAGCTTAAGTCATCTCAGTTGGAGAACTTGTGCTCCATGTGTATATGTAGAGAAGGTATGGGCATATGTAATTACTATCTCTGGGGAAATTGCATTTCAAGTGTGTCTTCTCTGAAGCAACTGGCAGTGAGGCTTTAATTGCCAAAGAATGGAGAATAGACATAAACTTTTAGTAGCTAGTTTAGAAGAGTGGACTCCCACTGTAACTTAGGTTCTTCAAAAACTAATTAACCTGCTTAAGCAGACTGCATTCTTCGTATTCCAAAGGTTACAGCCTCTAGAAAACAAAGAATAATCTCCTTATTTGAGAATTTCTTATGCACATAAATGTTAATGAGCAGACTATTTGTATCACCTATGGACCCTTCCATAATGACTAGACACATTGCCTGAGGAAGAAATGGCTTAGGGATTGAAGGAAGTGAATAAAATGAATGAGGATACTAATTAGAGTCATTTAGGTAAGATTTATTCCAATTTTGTATGCAGCAATATGTCCATGATCTGACATCTCATAAGTGTGAGAAACCCCTTCATTGATGCACATCACAACATATCCATGACTACCCATGTTCTACGGGCTCCCTTTGGTCCATACTCTCACCCTATGGAATTCAATCAATATGTTGGGAATCTTTGCTGTCTCTAGCTACAGGACAAGCTTATCTCCTTAGATTTCCTTTATCACATCCTCTTGCTTCTCCTCTGTAATTGCTAGTATCTGATATGTTGAAGCCTACTCCTACTCACCATGGGTCTCTTCATTTGTCCATTAAGTGATCCCCAATTATAATTCTACAGATACTATGGTGTTCCATAACTGGAAGTCACATAGCACTAGAATGATATTGATACATATTTTTCAATTGGATTTATGATTCACACAATATGAGCTTAGTCTTTCTGTTGGGAGTTAAAGGGTGATTTTATTCATCCCAGAGGATGTATACCTAGGGATGTCACCTTCAGATTCTTTGTTCTTCAGCCAGCACATTGTAAATAACAGAATGCTAGACGTGAATTTAGGAACTCAAATTGTCTACCTTCAGTGTGAGTCATCTCTGAAACTTACCAGCTGTGAGACCCTAGTCAATTCATACAATTCCTCCATGCCTCAGTGTCATCACCTGTAAAATAGAAATAATAATAATAATAATAATAATAATAATAATACCCATCTCCTGAGATTATTGTACCAATCAAATTAGATTTTACATGAAAAATGTTTTGTAAACCTCTAAACTTTACATGTGTTGGTTATTATTATTAGTGTGAATTTTCTGACATGAAATAGAAACTAGCTGTGTGACCTTGAACTTCTAAGCCTCAGTTTCCTTATCTATAAAATGAGGGGGTTGGATTAGGTGTCCTCTAATGTCTTTTTGAGCTCAAGATCTATGATCCTGTGACCTTCTTAATTTAGAATGAAGTGATAGGAACCTAACCTAGTTTTGAAAATATTCTCCAGAATGTCTGAAATCTGGCAAAGAAAATCAACACTTGTCACGCTATTGCTACGCTTTCTGTTAGGGCATAAAATAAACTCTCCAAATAACAAATACCATTCTCACCCATGACAGGCATGCTTATCAAAAATTTGAGAAACCTGTGCTTTACCTCAAAGGACTCATTCCATTACCTGACAGTAGAGAATCTGTTTTTTTTGTTCTTTTCTGGAAGGTCCTAGGAGATGAGCAATCTTCAACCAACCTGACCTTGTTAAGAGAACATTCTGTCTTTCAGATCTTAGGGTTTCCTAACATTTTCAAATATCACTAGTTATAAGTTATAGATCTTTATTATGGGTTACCCATAAAGTCTTCAGGCATGTTAAGGAACAGAATGCTCATAAAATTCAAAGTTTGTACTAAAGAAAAGGTACTTTCAAGCATATTAGTTGCTATAAGTTCAATTCCTCTTTTTTCCTACATCACTATTTTCTCTGATTTCCTTGTGGTAAACTTGCCCATGAGGAAAATTAAATTGGGGAAAAGAGGTCAGGAGAAAATGTAATTTTCAATGTCAATCAAAAGTTTCACTGGAATGTATCAGAATAATACTATGCTATAAGAAATTATAAATGAGATAAACTCAGAAACATGGAAAGGCTATGTGAAATAAAATAAAATAAGCTAAATCAAGAAAGCTATATATGTGTATATATGTATAAGTATAGGTATGTACTTGAGTATGTGTATGTGTATATGCTTATGTGTGTATATAATAATAATAATTATAATGCTGGAAATAGAATATTACACACACATGCACATACATATATATGTGTGTGTACATATATACATATATATGTATGTATATATATGCACGCACACACTGCAACTATGTTAATGGAAAAAATAACAGACCCAAAACAATTGAAAAACAAACGATTGCCTTAAAATTACAAAGAACAACGCTGACCTCAAAGAAGAAAAATGAAAAGACACCCCCCCTCAACCTTTAGCATAGGTAGTATTTTGCCACTGTGGCGAAATGCATATAATGTTGGATAGAATTTTTTCAATATATTGATTCATTTTGTTGATTTTTTTCTTGACTTTTTCTTCTTGGTCTTTCTTTTCTAAAATCTTTTTTAAATAAAGTTTTATTCCCTGGGAAATATGGATGAGAAGAGAGGGATACAGTAGGAAATCTAGATGATTTTAAAATAGAAAATATTAATAAAAATCTCTGTTAAAATGAAACAATTTTATAAAGTTTAATGTGTTACTGTTCACTTTTAACTTTGAAGTAGATATTAATCTTTGTATACTGAGTTTTGCCATCGAACAGGCTAGGTCTTGGATGGATGGTACATATACCGTCACCACTGACACACTGCAAGCCTTGGAGCTTTGTAGAGCTTGTTCTTCCCAGGCATAATCTTGGAGAAACCAGCATCATTTGCATGACACAAGGAGGCACTAGAGAAGACAAAGATTTATTGCTTTAAGAGCCCATCATTTTTTTTTAACACTATTTGTTCTTCTAATAGTTTTATCTTGGAAAATTAAGAAATTACATAGGCCTAAAAGATTTCCAGTTGTGAGGAACCCAAAATTATGCCAAAGAAAGGTTATTTTCAGAAATATTTAGAATGATTTAAAGGTTGAGATGTAGGTGGAGTCTACTGTGAGAATCAGAGTTTTAGATCATGCCCAAGATGTTGCTACCTGTTTGGCCTTGAGCAAGGCACAAAACCCTCTTGCATGTCTGTTTCTCATCTATAAAATGTGAGATCTGTACTAGATGGTCTCTGAGGTCACTTGAAGCTCAAATTCTAAAATCCCATGATCTAGCTATAGAAGATGGTTTACAAAAATGCACTGAAAATGACAGGCCCAGAAAAGATTAGGAAATTACTAATTCTCTATTTTGGATAGAATGTAAATGCATGAAGAGGAATATGATGAAATAAGGATGGACATGTAGATGGTGGGAGTCTTTGAATGTTAGGAAGCAATGGAGAGTTGCAGAAAGTCTCTAAATAAAAGAGTGACATGATTCTCAAAGATTATCTTAACAGTAGGGTAGAGGATGAATTAGAGTAGCTAGGAACCAAGGGCAGGAAAACCAAACAAGAGAAAATTACAATAGTTCAAATGACAAATGATGAGAACCTGGATTGGGGCTACAGCAGTGAGGAGAGCAAAGAATATACTGAAGAGACACCATGGGGTTTATTATTAAGAAGACTGGACAAATATTTGGGTATGAAAGGTAAGATTAAGAAAGAGTCATGGTTGACTTAAAGATTTTTAAATCTTAGTGACAAGGTTTAGATTTGTTAGAGCTTTCAGGAAATGCAGAGCACAGCCCGATGTGGTGGGAACAGGACCCTGAACAGATTTCAGGGAGCCACCAGCAGCATCGGTTCCCAGATTGCTCAACCCACAAATGCCACAGACAGCTTCAAAGGCCAGTAGAAGGGCTCCCTCACCCAGGAGAGAGGAGCGTGGTCTAGAGTGGCAGCCCTGGGAGACCTCCATTTAAAGCCCCTAGGGGAACTGAGTCACTGATCTGAGTCTCAGCCCTGAGCTCTGCCCTGACAAAGAACTCAAAAGTCAAGTAATGGGCTGGGAAAATGCCCCCAAAAGGGAAAAAGAATAAGACAATAGAAGGTCACTTTTTTGGTGAGCAGATATTTTCTTCCATCCTTTTGGATGAGGAGGAACATTTTAGGTCTTCAGAGGAAGAACTGAAAGTCAAGAATTTTATATGCAAAACCTCCAAAATAAAAATGCAATGGTCTCAGGCCATGGAAAAGCTCAAAAAGGATTTTGAAAACCTAGTAAGAGAGGTGGAGGAAAATTGGGAAGAGACATGAGAGCAATGCAAGCAAACTATGAAAAGCTAGTCAACAGTTTGCTATAGGAGACCCAAAAAATGCTGAAGAAATTAACAGCTTAAAAAACAGACTAACTCAAATGGCAAAAGAGGTCAAAAAAAAAAAAAAAAACAATGAGGGGAAGAATGCTTTAAAGAGCATAATTAGCTGTAAGAGAATTGCCAACCCTCAGCCCTCTTGGATGGTGTACACCAGTCACGGCTCAAGTAAACTGAGGGGAGATTGGAAAGGCATGGACAAGATGGCACTGGGAGGAAGGGTTCTGCCCCTGTTTACTACCAGATACTTCCTGGAAAGTAGGAGTAAAAACTTGCTTAAACTAGCTTAAAACTTGCTCAAGCTGCTTATGTAATTAAGGCCATAAAAGTGCATGAGCTAGCTGGAATAAATGGAGTTATTCACTATCTCGTCTCCTGCTCCATTCGTTGCTCACAGTTTACTCCACCAAGACTGATGGGCACTGCTGGTCAGAGTAAGATCTGTTGGCCTGGGGGTATGGGCCTTAAACCCATATAATTAGCCAAATAGAAAAGGAGGTTCAAAAACTCACTGAAGAAAATAGTTCTTTAAAAATTAGAATGGAGCAGATGGAAGCTAATGACTTTATAAGGAACCAAGAAATTACAAAACAAAACTAAAAGAATGAAAAAATAGAAGATAATGTGAAATATCTCATTGGAAACAACTGACCTGGAAAATAGATCCAGGAGAGACAATTTAAAAATTATGGAAGTACCTGAAAGCCATGATCAAAAAAAGAGCCTAGATGTCATCTTTCATGAAATTATCAAGGAAAATTGCCCTGATATTCTAGAACCAGAGGGCAAAATGAATATTGAAAGAATCCACCAATAACCTCCTGAAAGAGATCAGAAAAGAGAAACTCCTAGGAATATTGTAGCCAATTCCAGAGTTCCCAGGTCAAGGAGAAAATATTGCAAGCAGCTAGAAAGAAACAATTTGAGTATCATGGAAATGCAACCAGGAAAACACATGATATGGCAGCTTCTGCATTAAGAGATGGAAGGGCTTGGAATAGGACATTCCCAGAAGTCAAAGGAACTAGGATTAAAACCAAGAATCATCTACCCAGCAAAATTGAGTATAGTATTTCAGGGGAAAAATGATCATTAAATGAAATAGAGGACTTTCAGGCATTCTTGATGAAAAGACCAGAGCTGAAAAGAAAATTTGATTTTCCAACACAAGAATCAAGAGAAGCATGAAAGTGTGAACAGTAAAGAGAAATCTTAAAGGACTTCTTAAAGTTGAACTGCTTACATTCCTACATGGAAAAATATTATTTGTAACTCTTGAGACTTTTCTCAGTATTTGGGTAGTTAGAGGGATTATACACACACATATGAATACACACACACACACACACACACACACACACACATATATATGTATATATATATATATATATATACACATAGAGAGCACAGGGTGAGTTGATTAAGAAGGGATAGCATCTAAAAATAATAATTAAGGGGTGAGAGGGGAATATATTGGGAGGAGAAAGGTAGAAATGGAATGGGGCAAATTATTTCTCATAAAAGAGGCAAGAATAAGCTTATTCAATGGAGGAGAAAAAGGAGGAGGTGAGAGGGAAAAAGTGAAGCTTACTCTGTTCACATCTGACTTAAGGAAGGAATAACATGCTCAGTCAATTTGGTATGAAAATCTGTATTGCAGTACAGGAAAGGAAGTGGGTTGAGGGGGATGATAGAAGTGAGGGCAAATGGGAGAAGGGAGTAATTAGAAGTAAACACTTAAGAAGAGGGACAAGGTCAAAAGAGAGAATAGAATAAATGGGGAGCAGGATAGGATGGAGGGAAATATAGTTAGTCTTACACAACATGACTATTTTGGAAGTCTTCTGAAAAACAACACATATATAGCCTATGTTGAACTGATTGCTTTCTCAGTGGGGATGGGTGGGGAGGGAGGAAGGGAGAGAAGTTGAATTTCCAAGTATTAGGAATGAATGTTGAGAAATGTTTTTACATACAGCTGGGAAATAAGAAATACAGGCAATAGAGTACGGAAATCTATCTTGCCCTACAAGAAAAGAGAGAAGGGAGGGGTGTGATTGGAGGGAGGGAATATGGAGGGAAAGGGGTAATCAGAACGCATGACATTATGGCGTGAGGCAGGGGAGAGATGTGGAGAAAATTTGGAACTCAAAATTTTGTAGAAATGAATGTTGAAAACTAAAAATTAAAACAAATAAACATTTAAAATTTAAAAAATCTTTCATTCAAGCATATGTTGCATGATGAAACAAAAAAACATGGTTAGAGCTGGTTCAGATGTGAAAGCATTCATTTAGGATCTTCTCTTTAATCACTGGGAGCTTTATTGATGCTAAAGAAGCAGACCCAATATTTAGCAAGGAGCTAAACAAAGGCAGTAATATAGGAAAGGGACTAGACTTACATAGGATGATTTTAGAGTTCTCATATGGGCATTAAGAACACAGGATAAGGATGATGAATGACACAGCATAAGGGAGACAAGTGAATTCCATGACTCAACATGGAATTTAAGGTTCAGGATAAGGGAAAATTTTGTGGCATTTCAAGATTTGGGGTGCCAGGGAAAGAGCAACTCAACTCTTAGAGTACCTTTGTTTCAAGAGACTTCAGGGCATCTTTGGAAGATAAAACAGGAAAAGGGCAACTCGATCTTTAGGGCACCTTTGTATCCAGATCATTAGGGTATTAGGAAGGTGGTAAAATCATCCTTACAATAGGGAAGTTGGGAGAAGGGGCTGGGGGGAGGATGATGAGTTCAGGTTTGGACAGATTTATGCCATGTCATAGAGGTGTAAAGGAGTGAAGTGGTGCTGTGGATAGAGCACTGGACTTTATAAGGAAGACTCATCTTCCTGAATTCAAAGCTGGCCTTTGACACTTCTGGCTGTGTCACTGTGGGCAAATCACTTAACCCTGTTTACTTCAGTTCCTTACCAGTGAAATGAATTGTAAAATAAAATGGCAAACCACTCCAGTATCTTTGCCAAGAAAACCTTAAATAGTGTCACAGAGTCAGACACAACTGAAAAATGACTAAATAACAACAAGCATATAGGTAGATGTATCTAGAAGACAATCTGGAATGTGGTATTGGATTTGTGGGGATAGGTCAGGCCTGGAGATGTAAACTTTAGACTCACTCACATAGCAATGAAACTGAAGTCAAAGTAGTGGATAAGGTCACCAAATGAGTATATATACTTGAAGCCAGATGGTAATAGAGTTGAGAGAAGGGGAATTTTGGGGGGGATTTCATTCATTGTGGGGAGTCAGGAGAAGGAAGAGTAGCTGACAAAGGAGAAAGGAGACTGAAGATAGGTATATAGGCAAGACAAGTAGGAGAGAGTAGTATAATGGAAGCCAAATGAAGGAAAATATGAAAAAACAGAGGATAGTCAAATGTAACAGACATGTTGAAGCTGAAAGAAAATAGCTGGATTTAGAAAATAAGAAATTACTAGTAAACTTGGAAAGGCTATTTCATTTGAAAAAATGTGGATTACAGAAACATGATGAGTGAGCAGTAAGGAAGTGGAAGCAGTGATTGTGTGTGCTGCTCTTCTAGAAATTTCACATGGAAGATGAGAGAGATAAGATGATAGCTGGGCAACACTGCAGAAAGAAGGAAAGTTTTGGTTTGGTTTTAGGTATGGGAGACCCAAGAAGCTATTAAACCTATTTTGAAGTATTTTTTCTTTGGCTGTCACTCAGTTACCAGGCATTATGCTAAGTGTTAGAGATACAAAGAAAGGCAAAAATGCTGCCCTGCCCAGACAAACTTCACAGTTGAATGGGGAAGAGAACAACCAACCAAATGTATGTATTCAAGATTATATAAATATATTTATACACACATATACACATACATACATAAATATATACACACATACACGCATGAACACACACATACATATAGTGTGAATGAGTTGAAGAAGGAAATGTTAAACTACTCCAGTATCTTTGCCAAGAAAGCTCCCAGTGGGGTCACAAAGAATCAAACACAACTGAAACACCCAAACTACAAGAACAAATAGAAGATTAAAAGGAGGCTATTGCCATAAGGAAGGCACTAAGAAGATGGTACTAACTATTGCCATAAAGAAGGCACTAACCTCAGGAAAGGCTTCTTGCTATGGAAACGCTAAATAAAACAATCTCACAGTTGCAAGGAGCCTCAGAAATCATCAAATCCAATTTGTACCTCAAGGAAAAGTCCCCCCACAGCCTCTTTAATGATAATCTAGCCTTTGTTTACAGGCTTCCTTCATGAGGATGGGATGTTCCTACTTCTTTTGGCAGTCCATTCTATTTTTAGATAGCTGTAATTGTTAGGGAATTTTTCTTGACATGAACTCTAAATTTGCTTTTCTGCAACTCATATCCACTTACTTTTTGTTCTGCCCTCTGCAGTCAAGTGGAAGATATCTAGTCCTTCTGCATCCAGTGAAAGCCAAAGATTTTTGTGAGAATCTACAAGGAACTTTGTAGGCATTGGTGGTAGGCATATACTGTTTAGCACATTGAACAGGGAATTGTAAAATTATTTCTCTCTGAAGGTTAATTGGCTGCCTTTCTACTATACTCAGTAGGTTGTTAGGAAAAAAATTGTTTTAAAAAGACTCTCAGGTATATGCTGCAAATTTCTTTGGTTCTAAAATAAGACTTGACATATGCAAAATTGTGTTTCACTGAAAATAAAATGTTACTCATTCTGTGAGTGCTTTGTTATGCAGCAATACTGAAAAGAGGTAGCTAAGGTTTGGGGGGTGGGTAAACTTTTTATGTGTTCTGTGACAGGAATAAATTCTACAGTTTTTGATTTGCTTCGCTTCAGTTATGCAAGCAGAAAGATGACAGTGATTGTGAGCTTTGTCAAGGCATGATTGATTAATTCAAGGTGCTTGTGAACTCTGCCTCCTGAGCCAGAGAGACAGCTCTTGAGAAAACTAAATTGTTAGCATTTTCATTACACCCATCATATTAATTAATATAAAAATCAGAATTCCCTCCTCACCTGTATATAGCTTGCTTTCCCTCTACAGAAACTCCAGACAAATATCTAAGTCTAAAGGCATACTTTATGTCATTGGCTAACTTTTCTTCCTACTCTGCCTAAATCTCCATGATGTTTCCCTCTGAAGCCAAATATGGATGATATCAGAGGTGTTTCTATGACCACATCCCGTGGGAAAGACAGTACAACCTCCTTAGTACTATTCTTGAATTTAGAGAGGTGTGAGAGATCCACCAAGAACTTATATAGAAGGAAAGGAATGACGGCCTTTTCAAGGATCATTATGATCATAAAAGTTTATCTACTTTGGAGACCATTCCCAACTCTCTTTACAGTCATGTTGCTCTTTATCCTGATGCAATGCAATCATACTGTAGTTGAGAAAACACTAGTAGCTTACTGCTGCCAAAGCTCATCTTTAAATCTCTCTGATAATTCGTACCCCTATAGAAAGGAATTGTCACCTGGTAATTCCTAGAATATTTGCTTGTTCTCAATATTCTTCCTTGGCTTTGGGTTGCCCTGGTCTGCTGCATCACTTTTTTTTGTCTGCAACTAAAAACATTATTCTACGCAACTTGAATATTTATCCATGGTAGGGACAGGGCAAGCCTTCAACAAAAGTGTGATAGAGGATAATTTTGCCTTTAGTTACTTCCCACTTCTATTTCAGTGCCCTTAATCTTTCATGCTGCATCTCTCCTCTGTATCACTTTCATGAGGGTATGAGAGGACTTTTCTTTTAGCTGTTAAACTACTCTCCATTGACAAATGGGTTAATAACAACTCAAGATGCCATCTCTCCTATGAGGATTTGTATTTTAATAAGCCTTTCAGATCTGAAAAAAATGGGCCTCTGATATTAGGCCTAGTTCAGTGCCAACAGAATCTACTGTTCTTGGGAGCCTAGCAGTCCCTTTGCTTATCATCCATGGCAGGATAGATGGGTAGAATGATGAACGGCTAAGCTATGTGAGCACACATTAAGGTCAACAGGGATGGTATCTCTGGTCTCCTAAGAAACTAGGAGGGGATCTCTGAGGGCTACTTTCCTGACTATAGCATGACACAATGAAAAGGCACTGACTTTGGAGTCAGAGGACCCTCGTTCAGATTTTTTCTCTGATGTTTACTATCAGTGTGAATTCGACAGCCTCATTTTCCTAATCTACAAAATGAGAGGGCTGAGCTAGAAAGCCTCTGAGATCTTTTCTACTTCCAAATCTCTGATTCTATAAATTATTTCAAAACTGAATGCAATGACAGAAACATTTTGACCTCAGATAAAATTAGTGGGTCTTAGTTATGCTAGTCAAAAAGAACCCGTCTCATTCTATCAAAAGAGTGAGTGGGATGATATGACCTTGAACATCTCTTCCAGCTCTAGATCTCTGGTCTGATAACCTAATAATGTGATCAAAACTATACATTGGGTCAATTAATTTGGTCATGGGGGGAGAACTAGGGCTCTGGAGTCAAAGGATCTGAGCTCAAATCCCATCTGGAATGTTTCTTGGTGATATGCCTTTGGACAAGTCACTTAACCTCTCTGTCTTAGTTTTCTCATTCATAAAATGAGAGGGTTGGAAAAGGTGGTCTCTGAGATCCCTTTCAGCTCTAGTCCTATGGTTATAAGTTCTTGTGGTCCTATGTACCTTTGTTGGCCTAGGTGGCATAGGCAGGGTTGGGCTGGAGCCAGGTCAAACCAGCTCTTGAGAGCTGACTTAAATTTTCAATAAACTAAAAAAGACCTTGGAAATTGCTACAAGTCAGGGCTTGATTTGTTTTGTTGATAGTCTAGTCAAGAAAGTGATGGAGAAAGTGTTAATAATCCAGATTGAATTTTAAAAATGTTGTGTGTACACTTTCCTCCCACCCCAAGAATTGGTTGTTAAATATTAAACCAGCAGACCCCTGGGTATAGGAGATTCAAAGAAGCATGCCACAATTCTTTTTTCCAGGAGTTTGGTACAGCAAAGTAGGCAAACTCAAACACACACACACACACACACACACACACACACGCACACACACATACACACACCACAATACAGAACAATAATTGATTCTTGGTATAGATAATAAATATTGAAGGATTTGAGAGCAAAAAAAAAAAAAAATTAGTGCAGGTTAGCATTCAGGGGAAATGCAAAAAAAAAAAAAAAAAGTGAGATGTGAACTGGGCCTAGAGAGGTGAGGTGGTGTAATGACCAGAGTCAGGAAGACTCATCTTCCTGAGTTCAAATCTGGCCTCAGACATCTACTAGCTCTGTTACCCCGGGCAAGTCACTTAACCTTGTTTGCCTCAGTTTTCTCACTTGTCAAATGAGCTGGAGAAGGAAATGATAAACCACTCCAGTATCTTTGTCAAGGAAACCCAAATAAGGTCATGAAGAAACAGACATGACTGACTTAATAGAAATTAAATGACTTAATATAAAAAAGAGAGGTAGAAGGGAATTGAGTAGAATTTTTGCAGGCTGGAAAGGATGTATGGCTGAAAATGGTAGGCTAGGTGGAGGGAGGAAGGGGATTATGATTGCAGAAACTGAACTGAACAAAATAGAGAGTTTATGATCAAGCATTATGGTCAGACTAGGAAACTTCATCCCATATAACCTGTCTGTAGGCTTCACTGTTGATATGCCATCTGTGGGTCTTAGCAACTACAACTTGGTACATCTGCATAGCTGTGGGCAAGCCACTAAGAACACCAATGAATGTTCAAACCAAAACATTTTTAAAAAGCAACATTTTCTTTGCTAAGGATTGAAAAATTTATTTTAAATAAAATATGAATGTGTACATAAATTACAAAGGCATTTTAATTTGTGAGATTTGGTAGTTTGCAGAATTTCAGAATGAAGAGACCTGAAAGACAACCATGTTCAGCAATTTAATTTGACAGAGATTGAAATTAGATTCAGAGAGGTATCTAAATCATATAATGGCTTAATTTAAGAGTGGTCAAGCATAATAAGAAATATGCTATAAATCTAAAGGTTTGGGCTTTAAAGTTGGATGGGATCTTAGAAGTAATCTATTTCATCCCACTCATTTTACAGGTAAGGATATTGAGGAAATCTTTCACTCAACATGGTGATTTTCCCAGTGTCACATAAGAAGTAAGTGGTAGAGGAACTAGGTCTTAAACCTTGAATCTTTGACTACAAATTCAGCATTCTTTTCCAATCATAAATTTCATCACATAATGAAAGTATTTTTAAGCTAATTTTGTGTGTTTGTTTAGTTTCTGTTCCTTTCAGCAAGATGTCTCTTCTTTCATCTCCCCCCACATAGAATTATAGCTTTTAATCCAGTAATAATTCATGCTTGTCTTCAACATATCCAAATGCTGCATGAGCTCCCATGCACTTGGTCTGAGAGTAAACCTGGAGTTTTAGAGAAGGGAGAAGGCATCGTCTTCTTTTGTAGAGTTACTATATTCCTTATTTTTTTGAGGGACTTTACAGTCAGTAGCACAAAAAGAACTAGGTACCAATGTATTTAAATGTATGGCTTGCACAGCAATGCATTTTTTTTTGGTGTCATACTTGGCATACAAGTGATACATTCAGGAAGTAGTTTCTGCATGATAGAAATTTGGCAGGATTTGTTTAAAACTACAATTGTACAATCTATAAATTTGGAAGTTCCCTTACAGTGAATACAAACATATGCTGAACCTATTTATTAGTCAATCAGTCAACAAGTTAAATGCCTATTGTGTGTCAGACACTCTACTAGATACTGGAGAAAGAAATACAAAATTGAGACAGTTCCTGGTCTCAAGAAGATTTCATGTGGGCAGAACTAATTCAATAGGCTTTTTGTGAGCCATAGGATGGATTGCATGAAAATAGTATATGTAAGCCTTGTAGTATTCTGCTCTTTGTGTTCCAGACCTGTAATTTCATTACTGTAGGGAACTTCTGGTGTGGAAACTCCCTCTCTCAAAGTAGATCAACCACTGCTCTGTAACTTAGAATTGTTAAAAGCTGCCTAAGACTTGACAGGTTAAGTAATTTCCCCAGATTCAGGCAAGTACTGTGAGTCAGAGGCAGGATATGATCCTATTGAATTATTAATTCCGTGGTCAACCCACTATCCACTCTAGTAGGCTTCCTCTCAACATATTCTTCTAAGTTATTTAAATTCTAATGGCAGCTACAATAGATAAAGTGACACCTAGAATGCATATAATTTATGACTATTTTATTAATAGGGCAGACCAAAAAGGAAGTTATAAATACAAATACCCAGACAAATTTTACTTCCTTTGATTTTTCACTTTTCCCAGTTTGTTTCTTAAGACCAGTCCCCTGATGGATGTTTTTTTTTTCTATACCCTTTTTCTGAATAACGTTTTTAAATGCATGACATAAAGTATATATGATTATAAAAGAAATAAATTTTATTGAAATGGAATGATCAAAATATTAAAAGAGTAAGTTTAGGGATCCCATGAAAAATACCCTGGTTAAGCACCTTGCTAGTCACATAGTCAACTAGCATTTATTAAGTACCTACTATGTGTCAGATTCTGTGTTTAAAAACCAAGGAAAAGAAGAAAGGCAAACAAACAAACAAACAAAACAGTCCCTGCTCTCAAAGACATTACAGTTCAGTGGGAAGACAAAATGCAAAGAACTACATACATATAAGATATATACAAGATAAATTGGCATAGTCTCAAAAGGAAGGAGGATTAGAGGACAGGGAAAAGCTTTTTGGAAAAAAGTTCCACTTTAGCTAAGAATTGAAGGAGAACATTCCAGGTATGGACAGCAGCCAACAAAAAGGCTTAGAGTGAGGAGGTAGAGTGTTGTATGTGAAGAACAGAGAATTATACATGCCACAAATACAGAGACATTTCCCTTTTGGATCTGCCAGTTTTCTAGGAAACTGAAATGAATTCCATAAAAACAGTTCCATGATTATCTTCAGTTAAGTTTCTTTAAACTTACTAACTCTGGAGATTCACAGATAAGAAAGCATTGCACATTACCAGATTATTTCTTAAAGCAATTCATTCCCTTTTTGTAATCTCATAACAATAATTCTTATCATCTAAAAGGAGAGAAATCAGAAACCCAAATATGAAAATACTACTAGTCACATAGGCAGGTGATCATAGCCATGAATAACTGTTAATCAAGCTTCAAAATGTTCATTGCACAAGGGGGTACAAATGTGTGTGTGTGTGTGTGTGTGTGTGAACTGTGTAAATGATGACATCATTCCAGTGAGTCTTTACAATATTCCAGTTGTGATTTACAAAAGAAGATATAGGGGAGCTGGTTTTGTACAACTGCAGCATATTCAGAAAAGACAAGCATCTGTGTATTTGATTGGGGGGGGCAGTAATCTGAATAGACGCTTAATTTTCAATGGAATTTTATATTAGCATAAATTGATAATTAGGATTGGTAATTAGGATTAGAGGAACTTTGTGGCCACTTTATGATGTAGTAGACATTCTGGAGATGACAAAGAAAGGGAGAATTCATAGAAGTTCAGAGTCAGAAGCGAACTAAAGTGGCCATCTAATCCAATCTGTACTTGTTCTCTTTTTCTCTTTTAATTTCTAAATGGAGTTTTGGGAGAGTTGGGAGGGAGAAAATAAGTGATTGCTAATTGAAAAATAATTGATTTTTAAAAGAGAAAATCCAGTATGACAGACCAAGTAAGCGACCATACAATCTTTGTTTCAAGTCCTCCAAGAAAACGGAATCCACTAGTCCCCTAAACAGACCATTTCATATTTGGACAGCTCCAATTGTTAGGAATTTCTTCCTCACAAGAAGTCTAAATTTGCCTTTTTGCAGATCCCACTCATTTTTCTTTGTTTTACTCCTTGGGACAAAACATAATAAATAAGTCTAATTTCTCTTGCATTTATCAGACCTTCATGTATCTATAATGCCCCTCATATTTCTTTTACAGGCTAAAATCTTCAGTTTCTTCTGTCATGAACCCTTGTCCCTACATCATTTTTGTTGTTCTTCTCTGGATGCCAACCAGTTAATTGATGTCCTTTCTGAAATATGGTATTCAGAACCAAACATAATATGTGGTCTCTGTGCTCAAAACAGCTGATTTTATTAGAACCTCTTCCTACTCAAAAGATTTAAATGATAAAACAATCACTATTGAAGGCAAGAAGAAAAGACAGAGATTTAAGGAAGTAGGAGGAAATATTGGTATTTATAAAATTGTGACAGTATTAATTTCCATTTACATAGCATCTCAAAGTTTACAAAGCACTTTATGAATATGAAATTTTGATCTTCATAAAAATGCTGTGAATATAGATACTACAAATATCATCATCTTTACCTTATAGGTCAGGAAGTTGAAATTGAGAGGGATTTGGTGATTGTCTATGGTCAAACAACTAATAAGTACTTGAATTAGGATTTGAAATAAACTGATCTGAACCCCAGGACTGTTAAGTGGCACAGTGGATAGAGTGCCAGGCTTAGAGTCAGGAGGATCTGACTTCAAATCTGCCTTAGGCACTTACCAGCCATGTGACCTTGGGCAACTCACTTAACCCTTTTTGCCTCAGTTTTCTCATCTGTAAAATGAGATGATGAAGGGAATAACAAACTACTCCAGTATCTTTGTCAAGAAGATCCCAAATGGGGTCACAAAGACTCAGACATGACTGAATAACAACAACAACTTCTGAAATTTAAGACCAGATTTATATCCATGTTACCTCTCATTTATATTTTCAGTGGTTCATATAGGCTGGTGGTTTAGGTGGACACAGTATTGGCTGAACTGTCAATCAAATAATCAAATACTCATTTTCCAGATTGTCCTCCATACCTTGAATATATCCCTTTTAATCTCATATTGGAGTCCCTACTTTCTTTCATAACTCTGAGCTGAGTTAATGCCTTATAACCAATAGACCTTTGCTGATCTCCCAGGGAACAGTACCTTCCCTCCCAACCTCTACTAAATTGTATTTATTGCATGTGGATTTTGCATATACTCATATATGTATATTTTTTTCTCTCAAAAAATGTAAGCTTCTTGAGGGTAGGTCATGTTTTATTTTTATCTTTGACATGCCAAACTCCCAGTCTAGTTGCCAGGCTACTATAAAAACAAAATAATATATTTCAGAGTGTTTTGCAAAGTTTAAAATGCTATAAATTCTACTATAATAATAATTATTATTAAACACATAAGAAATGCTTGTGGATTAACCATACCAGAGTTGCAAAGTTAGGTGGATAAGATGAGAACAGTGCATGATAATAGAAGAGAAGTTGTATGGAGATGGTGGGCAGGTGCAATACAGTTAATTTTTGCCACATTTCAAAAAAAATACTATTACCTCTTCATTTCTTATCAGATCCAAAAAGCATGTGAGCATGGGAATGTGGGTGAGTACTTTAACATCTATTACTTCCTCACCAGGAATTGTACTATGTTGCAGGTGTTCTATTTGGCACCTGTTTATCCCTTGAGATAACTGGAGAATACTTACTGTGTGCCTAATGACTCTTTTATAGCCACTCCCAAGGGGGGAAATGGTGTTTCCTCTATTTTGTAAAGCCTCTGAGTGATTGTGTCACATCCCATTACTCTCTCAATTTGTTGTGTTCTCTTTCTATGTATCCCCTGACACCCCAGATAACCCCTCATATTTCAGCCTTTTCCTATCTGCTCCAGCCCCCTCTCATTTTACAAGAACCCTACTTTTCAATTTGATGAACTAATTTGTGTAAAAGTATCACATTGAATCAGTATATTACTTTTCTTAGATTAAATGTATTTTAAAAAGAAATGACTAAGATGGCCATTTCAGGCACTTTGGCAGACTGGTAGAGGACAAACTTCCAGGTGGAGACCTGCCAATATTTCTAACACAAGACTCTTGCCTCTGAAGAAGTCAAACTCTGTACAACTTGTGTGATATGTGTGACTGTTCTTATCATCTTTGTTAGAAGTTGTTGCTTATTTCATCTCCTCTAATTTTAACCACCAATGGAATAATTTCCCATCACAGCATTTTGAATCAATCATAACTTTGGTAAAGAATAAACTAAGGTCTTGAAGATTATCTCTCCCATTGCTGTTTGCCTGTTTTTGAAGAGGATCATGACATCAGGAAGGTCATGCCAAGACTCGCAGGTGAGTTGGATTTAAGTGAGGAGTGGTTGTACAAAGACACTAGTCTTACTTTTTCTTCTGGAGCCATCTGGGTCCAGTGGCAAGATATGGATCTGGGCAACTGGAAATGGTTCCAGGTGCAGTGGAAAACCTTGTCTTTTTAAGCTAAGGTCTTTCACAGGTCTCAATTCGATTGAGGCAATGCTCATTCAGTGATTAAGGGTAGTAAGAAAAGAGTCAAAGAACTGCCTCTTTTAATTAGTCAAAAAAAAAATTAATCTGTGAGGGGAAGAAGGTTCTTAGGCATTTTGACCAAAACAGAAACAATTGCTATTTATAATCACTATGAGCCATCAGAGCCCAAACAGTGACTTTTCAGGGCTTGCTCTGGAACCTATTGTTGACCAACCCAGTGAGAGCCAGAGTTATTTGGGTTTAAGTCTTGGTCCTTACAAAATAAATCTACAAAACCCTATGTGAACAGAGGGAGAGTGAGGGGGACAGGGAGAGCACCAGGGTGAGGGTCTATCCCATATACATAAAAAGAAGAAAATAAACCTAGTTTAGTATATTCTATGCAGGGTTGGTCAAGAAGACCTGGGTTTCAATTTTGACTCAAATCCTTCTTAATATGTGAGTTTTCAAGCTACTTGAACTCTCTGTTTGTTTCTCATATGTAAGATGTTGTTGAGTCATTTCAGCCATTGGACCCCATGTAACCTCATCTGGGGTTTTCTTGGCAAAGATTCTGTCATGCTTTGCCATTTGCTACTCCACATATGTAAAATAGGGATTACTGATTTTACCTGCCTCAAAGACTTGTGAGGGAGTCAAATGACAAAATATATGTAAAGAACTATAGGAATATAAACTATTATATGTCAACATATATGTATATATACACATGTAACCCATATAACATACATATATGTTGACATATATAATATATGTATGTTGCATATTATATATGTAAGTTATTATATATGCTTTTCTTCACTGATATTAGGCTTCCTGGAGGAGAACATTGCACATTATGAAAATATATTTTTTTTGTCTCTTTAGACCTTGTAAGATCGCTGAAACTCTTTCCCCTCAGACCTTTGGAAATTATAATGAAGCAGATAATAATCTCTTTGTTGTTACTTCCCCTCAGTTACCTAGAAAGATTGTAAATAATTAACAGGGGTTAAGGCCTGTTAACTTTGGATTGAGAAGACCCAAAGAATGCAGAGAAATCTTAAAATCCTGATCAGTAAGAGAAAAAAAAGAAAGAGAGGAAGAGAGAAGGAGGGAAGGAAGGAAGGAAGGAAGGAAGGAAGGAAGGAAGGAAGGAAGGAAGGAAGGAAGGAAGGAAGGAAGAAACATATGGCCCTCTCTGAGCTCACTTCCTCAATTTGCACTGGAAGTGACAGTTGGGTCCACAGAGGGTTCCAGATGTATTTGGGTTCCTAATGTTGTAGCTCACAAGTCTCCATCAAGGTGCTTCCCATTAACAATCAATCAGCAGGCTAAATTATTTTTAATGCATTTACCCAAATGGCATAGCAAAAATAAAAGAAAACATTTCTCCCAGAAATACTACCCTCACCTTCCACCTCCCTCCCCCTACCCCACAGTTAGTGGAGGAGAGAGAAAACATAAATATAAAATATAATGGTAGCAAGCCACCAGTGTAGGGGAAATTGGACCAAGGTGCTCACAACTCTGGAACAGGAGGTTTTGATGTTTTTTGTTTCTCTTGAAAGTCTTCATGAAGTTTTCTTTGACTTACTCTTCTATGAAGCTTTGTAAGTTCTTCCAAGGACATATCATTTCAGCTAGACTTGCTCTTCATAGGACACAATATCTTTGCTGACTCTGCCACCCTCACCCCCATCCACTGCCAACCTGGAACAAATGGGTGACTTGACATTTGGACTGGTCTATTGCTGTTAGACTGGGATAAGCACATCATTCTGCTTTTGGGCTTTTCACAACGTCTCTGATGGATGGGTTGATTCACTGGACTCCCTGAAAAGCTACAATCTCTAATGTCTTCAGTTTCTAGCTTTGCTGAATATTGTGGTTCTCAGTTTGGCTGAAGGGCAACTGCAGTCTTTCAGGCAAGGCACTGATCCTAAAACTATAATTAATAGAAACATCTACTCTAGTGCTCCCTTAGGACTTTGGTTTTGAGGTCTATCACCCTCAGATAGGAGGAGAAGTCTGATTTCTTCTTGAAAAATTCTTTCTTTTGAGAGTAAGATTTACTCCTTGAGGGACACCATCTTTATTTTTGGTGGCCAACCAGTTGAATATTTTTTAACATTTAATTTTTATCTTATTTTTACTCAATTACATTTAAGCAAGTATTTTAAAACACTTTTTATTTTAAATTTTGAGTTCTAAATTTTCTCCCTCCTTGCCTTTTTTATCTCCTTCTCAAGAAGGCAGGTAATTTGATATAGATTATACATATTGAGTCATGGAAAACATTTCTATAGCCAAAATGCAAAAGAAAATGCAGATCAAGAAATAATGATAAAGTAGAAATGAAGTATTCTTAAATCTGCATTTTGACTCCATCAATTTTTTTCTCTGGGGGTTGATAGCATTTTTCACAATTCCTTCAGAAATTGTTTTGGAAGATTGTATTGCTGAGAAAAGCAAATTTGTTTACAATTCATCAATGTATAATATTGCTGTTAATATGTACAATGTTCTTCTGGTTCTGCTCATTTCACTTTGTATCAGTTCATATAAGTATTCTAAGGCTTTTCTGAAGTCTGCCTGCTCATCATTTCTTATGGAACAAAAGTATTCCATTGCATTCATATACCACAATTTGTTCAGCCATTCCCCAATTGATAGGTATCCCCTCAACTTTTAATTTTTTGTCACCACAAAAGATCTCCTTTTAATATTTTTGTATATATAAGTCATTTTCCTTTTTATTTCATCTCTTTGGGGGTATAGACCTAGTAGGGGTATTGCTGAGTCAAAGAATATGCACAGTTTTATAGTCCATTAGCCATAGTTCCAAATTGCTCTCCAGAATGGTTGAACCAGTACACAACTTCACCAATAGTACACTAGATTCCCAATTTTCCCACATCCCCTCCAATATTGTTGATTTCCTTTTTGTTATGTTAGCCAATCATATAGGTGTGGTGATACTTCAGAGTTGTTGTAATTTTCATTTCTCTAACCAATAGTCATTTAGAACATTTTTTATATGACTATAGATAACTTTGATTTAGGGTTAGGTTAGGTCATAGCCTTTATTTATTGATTGGGGATTGATTTATATTCTTATAAATTTGACTCAGTTCTGTATATATTTTGAAATAAGGTTTTTATTAGAGAAACTTACTGCAAAAATTCCTACATCCTCTTCCCAACCCCAATTTTTTGCTTTCCAGCTAATCTTGCATTGCTTTTGTTTGTGCAATTTGATATAATTTGATATGATCAAAATTATCCATTGTACATCTCATAATGCCTTCTCTCTTTGCCTTGGTCATAAATTTCTCCCTTATTCATAAATTGGACAGGTAAAATATTCAATGCTCTCATAATTTGCTTATGATATCACCCATCATGTCTAAATCATGTAACCATTTTGACATTGTCTCAGTATGTAATGTAGGATCTTGGTCTACAACAGGGGTGGGGAACCTGTGACCTTGAGGTCACATATGGACTTCTAGATCCTTACATGCAGCCTTCTGCCTGAATCCAAATTTTATATAACCTATCCTTTTAGTTTCTGCCAAACTCAAATAGTGATCTCATCCCCAAATCTTGGATCTTTGGGTTATTATTGTCATTTAGTATTGTATACTGCGTATCTAATTCAGTTCATTAATTCAACACTCCATGCCTTAGCCAGTAACACACATTTTGGGGTGTGATCTGGTACTGCTAAACCACTTTACTTTGCATTTTTAAATTTATTCTCTTGATATTTTTGGTCAATTTTTTCTTCCAGATAAATTTGTTATTATTTTTTCTAGTTCTATAAAATGTTTGGTCATTTCATTGGTATGACATTGAATTATGTAAATTAATTTAGGTAGAATGATCATTTTTATTACATTGGCTTGCCTCACCTGTAAGCAATTAATATTTCTCTAATTGTTTAGATCAGACTTTAGATAACTTTGATTTCTTCATCTAAAAACTGACCATTCACATCCTTTGCTCATTTGTTAATTGGGGAATTGAATTGTATTCTTATAAATTTGACTCAGTTCTGCAAATATTTGGAAAATAAGGTCTTTATTGAGAAATTTGCTGTAAAAAATTTCCCTCCGGTTTTTGACTTTCCTTCTAATCTTGCATTGGTTTTGTTTATGTAAAACCTTTGATATAATCAAAATTTTCCATATTGTTTTCTGTTTGCTTTGTCTGTATTGTCTCTTGATTTGTTTTGTTTTATAATGAAGTTTTGTAGAACATTTTAAAAACAAAACAATTTATTTATATTTTAATCTCCAGTTGAGCTTATTTTCTCCCTTCAGAGTTCTTAGACAGAACTCTGTTTTCAGTGCTTCACTTGCTTCCCTGTACTTCATTGATAAGTATTATCATTGAGAGTTATACAAGATAGGCCAAATCCCTTAATTTATACCCTGTATAAAGTGGTTTTGTTTTCATTGTGTTTTCAAGTACATAGTTTCATTTGATCATTACAACAAGCCTATAAAGTAGTCAGGGCAGCTATCATTATCTCCCATTTCCAAATGAAATAATTGATATCTTCAGATAGTATGTTGCTAGGTGTATAATGCAGGATTCTGAATTAAATCATATAACATCTGACCCAGCTCTTGCTTCTCTCTCTTTCTTGCCCTCTTGTTCTCTCTCCTCCACCCCAGGACACCATACCACTTAAATATCAAACAGAGATGCTAGTAGTAAAGCTCATGTGAAAGAAAGCAAGTCACTTTTCCTAGGCTTGGGGATAAGAAATGGAGAGCAATCTAAGAATTGCAGAATGTAATTTTGAAAAAGAATAGTAAATGGTTATTGAATTTGATTTGTACTTCTGATTTCTACTTGCCATGTACATATGTTTTACTTAGCAATCAAGTTTTTAAAAGAAAGCAGGAATCTTCAGATCTCTTAATATTGGCAAACACTTCAAGACAGAATAAACTGCAGATAGTGAAATGTTGTAGAAGTAGATAACTTTCTGTTCACTTTTTCTTTGCCATCCATATTCATTTTTATACCTACAGTGAAGGGATTAATATAGACATGCTGATAAGTTTCTCAGTCTGGGATCATGTAAATAGCAACAACAACATTTAAATAGTGCTTTTTTTGTTGTTCATTCGTTCAGTTGTGTCTTATTCTTTATAACTCTATGGATCATAGTGTCCATGAGGTATTCCTGGCAGATACTGGAGTGGTTTGCCATTTCCTTCTCTGGCGGATTAAGGCAAACAGAGGTTGTGACTTGCCCACATTACAGCTGCTAAGTGTCTGAGGCCAGATTTGTACTCAGGTCTTCTTGACTCCAGGTCCAGTGCTCTATCCATTGTTTCACTTAGCTGATCATGGAGAGAATCTTATCCACTATCATGTCCATAAAATTGGAGGTTAAAAATGTGAGTAACCAGAGTGAAAGGAAAATAATTGATTGTTATACTAAAAAAAAAAAATAACTCCCTCAAATTAGTTGTACTTTCTTAGGGTGCAGATTGGGTTTTTATAGCTTTTTAGGCTTGCTTCATTCCATAGCCAGTCACTAGCATTGAAATACAGAAGAAGAAATAGGGAAAGTGTACAAGTCTTGTAGTTACTGGAGTTGGTCAGATTAGTTCCTGTGGAAAATGTATTTCTCTGTGCTTATTCTTATCAGAATTCCCTCCAATGGGAGGAAATCTCTACAATGAGAGGGACTTTTTTGTTTTTTAAAGAAAATTATGAAGACTTACATGAACCGATGCTGAATGAAGTGAGCAGAACCAGGAGAATATTGTATACAGTAACAGAAACATTGTTCATTGATCAAATATGATGGACAACTCTCCTCCGCAATACAATGATCCAAGACAATTCCAAAAGACTGATGATGAAAAATGCTATCCACATCTAAAGAAAGAAATATGGAGTGTGAATGCAGACCAAAGCACACTGTTTTCACTTTTTTGTTTGTCTTTGTTTTGTTTCTTTTTTCCACAACATGACTAATATGGAAACATTTAAAATGATAGCATATGTATAACCTGTATCAAATGGCTCGCTGTCTTGGAGAGGAGACAGGGAAAGGAGAAGGGAGAAAAATATGGAACCCTAAATCTTATGAAAATTAATGTTTATATTTATCTTTATATGTAACTGGAAAAAATAAAATATCATTTACAAAAATTAATATTAAAAATGGACAAATGAATCATCTTCTTCATCCTTTGTTGACAACAAGGAGGAAGGCAAATGGTAAACTTCACAATTCTACCTCCTTGGTCTCAGAGGCATAGGGAGGTGTTTTGCCAAAACTCACAGTGACTACCCATGTTCATTTACCTCCTCTGGCATATTCTCTAATCAGTTGCTGCTATCTGTTTTTAAAATGTAGAATTGTCTTCCTCCTAGAAGGGAAGATAAAAGGAATGAAGAAATGTCATTCCTCTCTTTAGGTTATTCACAAAAAATGAAATATCTATTTATTTAAAAAGTAGAAGTATATCTGAGTGAAAAAGAAAAAAAAAGAGATATTAAAGGGTAGTCAGTTCATCCTAACCTATATTAGGCAGTTGGAGGGTAGAAAAAGGTTACAGAAGAGAAAAGGAGGAAGGACCATGGGATACTTGCAGCCAAGTCACAGCCCTATCACATAAAGATAGGTCCTGACCCCTCCAAAAGGGGAGTAGGCTCTTGTGCTGTGGGAAAGGAAGTAGCTAATTTCCAAGTGTTGTCAGGAATGAAGTCATCCAATAAGGGCCAGGAGGGAAAGTAATAGTGATTCTCTACTGTGGGGCACCAATGAAGCTATTTATCAATCTGACCCTAATAAATAGAAGTCTGTTGACTTTTTGGGAGGATGTAAGGAGGATGACAAATATTGTTCCCTTAAGAGTCAGATCTGATAATCAGGAACAGCTGCCTACTGATTCATATGAAACAAATGATACGACTAGAGGAATCTTGAAAAGGATTATGAAGTTCTGGCAAAGAATTGAAAAGTTGTGGTTCATGTAAAGTTCTGATCATTACTTTTTCTAGGAGACAGTTTTGGACAAGAGAGTAAAATTAGGAAAACAATATTGTTTGTGTGAGGATGGGATTTGGATTTCTGGAAAATAGTTTAATATAGAGTTATCACGAACCCTTGGACAGGAATGGAATATATCTCAGAAGAACTAATCAAGATGAAGTTATCCAGAGTCTTGTGAATCTAACATAAAGGGTATGAACTGAAATTGGAAAGGGAAGAAAAAATAGTCTACAAATATACATTCCAAGGGAGAATCTAGAGAGTAGTAACAGTAGAGGTAGGGAAAAAACCACTAGAGATACACAAATTTGTAAGAGACTAAGTCAAAGGAATAAAACTATGGCCTCAGATATCTATGTTTAAATGCACCACTATAACACACTAGGTAAACAAGAGGTACTGATTCAAGGAAGAAAATTTGATGTCATAAACTAGAGACTTGTTAGAATGGGAACAACCTCATTTGAAAGGAACAGAATGGAAAAAAGCAGTTTTTAATCTTTTTATATTTTTCTTTATTTTTTTATAAATAGAATTTTATTTTTTTCCAATTACATGTAAACATAATTTTCAATGTTAATTTTTATTAGATTTTGAATCCCCAATTTTCTCTCTCCTCCTTTCCTAAGACAGCAAGTAATTTGTTGTAATTTATGCATGTGCAATCATGTTAAACACATTTCCACATTAGTCATGTTGTGAAAGAAAAAATAGAATACAAGGGAAAAGATATGAAAAACAATAAAAAATGTGAAAATAGTGTGCTTTGATCTACATTCAGACTTCATAGATCTTTCTTTGGATGTGTATAACATTTTCCACCTTGAGGTTTCTTTTCTTTTGAGTTTTCTTGAATCATTGTATCATTGCACAATAATTGTTATTATGTACAATATTCTCCTGATTCTACTTGCTTCACTCTTCATTAATTATGTAAGTCCAAGTTTTTTTGATATCTGCCTGCTCATCCTTTCTATAGCACAATAGTTACATTAAATTCACTTACTCCAACATGTTCAGCCATTCCCTAAGTGATGGACATTCCCTCAGTTCCCAAAACTTTACAAAAAGAACTGCTATAAATATTTTTTGTACATGTATGCCCTTTCACCTTTTTGTTTTCTCTTTGTGATACCAACCTAGTAGTGGCATTGTGGATCAAAGAGTATGAACAGTTTGATTGTCATTTGAACGTAGAGAAACAGGCAATGTTAATGTGGGATCATATTTTTTGATCTTTCTTTAAAAAGTATTTGATGTATTTTGGTGTTACATTATCATCATTAATGTATTATATCTGTATTCCCACAAAGGAATCCATCCTTTGTAAAAAAAACAAAAAAAACAAAACAAGGACTAAAAATTAAAGAAGAAATGATTAGTTCAGCAAAACTAACCAAACATATCAATCAAATCTAACAATATATGTAATATTCAACATTCACCTGCCCTTTTTAACTTTTTGTAAATTAAATTTCTTTATTTTCAGTGTTCTACAATCACTATCACATAACTTAGATTTTTCTTCCCTCCATCCCCCCTCCCTCCCTGAGATAGCATACAATTTTATATAGGTTCTTCACATACATTCCTACTAAATACATTTTCACTATTGCCATGCTATATAGAAGAATTAAAATGAATGAGAGAAATCATATAACAAACCAAGACATACATAATAAAAAAATGATCTGTTACATTCTGCAATTGAATTCCATAGTTCTTTCTCTGGATGTGGAAGGTATTTTACCTTAAAAGACCATTGAGAAATTTTTAAGTCCTTGCACTGCAATGAAGTTCGAAGTCTACCTGAAGAACTCTCACACACTGTGGTCAATGCTATACACAAAATTCTCCTGGTTCTGCTCCTTTCACTCAGCATAAGATCATATAAATCTTTTCAGGTCTCTCTAAAGTCCTCCTGTTCATCTTGTCTCATAGCACAATAGTATTCCATTATATTCATATGCCATAATTTATTCAGTCATTCCCCAACTGAGGAGTATAATTTTGGTTTTCAGATTCTGGCCACCATAAAGAGGTCTGCTATAAATATCTTTGTACACGTGGGACCCTTTCCCATTTTTATTATCTCTTGGGGATACAGTCTTAGAAGCAGTATTGCTGGGTCAAAGGGTATGCATACTTTTGTAGCCCTTTTGGCATGGTTCCAAATAGCTCTCCAGAATGGTTAGATCATCTCACAGCTCCACCAACAATGAATTAGAGTTCCAATTCTCTCACATTCTCTCCAACATTTCTCATCTTCCTGTTCTGTCATGTTTGCCCATCTGATAGGTGTAATATGGTACCTCAGAGTTGTTTTGATTTGCATCTCTCTAATCAGTAGTGATTTAGATCATTTCTCATATGACTATAGATATCTTTAATTTCTTCCTCTGAAGACTGCCTGTTCATATCCTTTGACCATTTGTCAACTGAGGAATGACTTGTATTTTTGTACATTGGATTCAGTTCTCTATACATTCTAGAAATGAGGCCTTTATCACAGATACTAGCTGCAAAAATTCATTCCCAGTTTTCTGCATCCCTACGAATCTTGGTTGCAATGGGTTTGGTTTTTCAAAAACACTTCAGTTTAATGTAATCAAATTTATCCTTCTTGTACTTCATAATGTTCTCTGTCTCTTTTTTAGTCAAAAATTCTTCCCTTCTCCATAAGTCTGATAAATACACTATTCCTTGCTCCACCAATTTATCCGTACTGTCATTCTTTATACATAGATCATGTACCCATTTAGACTTTATTCTTGTGTACAGTGTCAGGTATTGGTTCATGCCTAGGTTCCACCACACTGTTATACAGTTTTCCCAGCAATGTTTGTCGAACAGCGAGTTCTTATCCCAGAAGCTGGGGTCCTTGGGTTTATCAAACTGTGGAGTGCTATATTCCTTGCCTACTGTGTCTTGGGTACCTAGCCTATTACACTTGTCTACCTTTCTGTTTCTTAGCCAGTACCAAGTGGTTTAGATATTTGTTGCTTTATAATGCAATTTGAGATCTGGTAGAACTAGGCCACCTTCCCTAGCATTTCTTTTCATTAGTCTCCTTGATATTCTGGACCTTTTGTTCTTCCAGATGAATTTTGATATTATTTCTTCCAGCTGTAGAAAATAACTATCTGATATTTTAATTGTTATGGCACTAAATAAGTAAATTAATTTAGGTAGAATTGTCATTTTTATTATATCGGCTCAGCCTACCCACTAGCAACTGAAGTTTTTCCACTTACTTAGATCTGACTTTATTTGTGCAAAAAATGTCTTGTAATTGTGTTCACATAGTCCTTGGGTTTGTTTTGCTATGTAGACTCTTAGATATTTTATAGTGTCTACCATAGATTTAAATGGTATTTCTCTTTTTATCTATTACTGTTGGGCTTTGTTAGTAAAATATAGAAATGCAGAAGATTTGTGTGGGTTTATTTTGTAACCTGCAACTTTTCCAAAGTTGTTTATTATTTCATGTAATTTTTTTACTTGAATCTCTGGGATTCTCTAAGTATATCATCATATCATCTTCAGTGAGTGGTAACTTAGTTTCTCCTTTGCCTATTCTAATTCCTTCAATTACTTTATTTACTCTAATTGCTACAGCTAACATTTCTAGTACCATACTGAATAATAGTGGTGATAACAAACATCCTTGCTTCACCCCTGATATTATTGGAAATATATGTAGTTTATCTGCATTGTATATAATGCTTGCTGAAGGTTTTAGGTAGATACTGCTTATTATTTTATGGAAAGTTCCCTTCATTCCTATGCTCTCCAGTGTTTTAATAGGAATGGGTGCTGTATTTTGTCAAAAACATTTTCTGTATCTATTGAGATAATCATGTGGTTTCTGTTATATTTGTTGTTGATATGATCAATAATGGTAATAGTTTTCCTAATAATGAAACAGCCCTGCATTCCTGGTACAAATCCTACCTGATCATAATGTATTATTCTCATTATAATTTGCTGTATTCTTTTTGCTAAAATCTTATTTAAAATTTTTGCATCTGTATTTATTAGAGAAATTGGTCTATAATTTTCTTTTTCTGTTCTGATTCTTCCTGGTTCAGGTATCAAAATCATATTTGTATCATAAAAAGAATTTGGGAGGACTCCTTCTTCTCCAATTTTCCCCAATAGTCTATATACTATTGGAATTAACTGTTTTTTGGATGTTTGACAGGATTCACTTGTAAATCCATCCGGTCCTGTAGATTTTTTTCCTAGAGAGTTCATTGATGGCTTGTTCAATTTCTTTTTCTGAGATGGGGTTGTTTAAGTATTTAACTTCCTCTTCTGTTGTTTTGGGTAATTTATATTTTTTAAAATACTCATCCATCAGGGGGAGGAGCGAAGATAGCAGAGTAGTAGAAAGATACATGTACACTTAGCTTTTACCCCACAGCCCATAAAATACCTGTAAAGAAGAACTCTCAACAAATTTTAGAGCAGCAGAAGCCATAGAACAATGGAGTGGAGGAGATTTCTGTTCCAGAGAGATGTGAAAAACTGACAGGAAAGGTCTGTCGTGCACCAGACCTGGAGCAGAGCCCAGCCCTGCCTTGGCCAAAGTGCACCAAGAGGAACAGATCCGATCAGGCTTCAGGGAAGGAATCTCCAGCAGCAGAGCATGTCCCTCAACCCACAGGCACCAAAAGTCAGTGAGAGGGCCTTTTTGGCTGGCCAAGAGGGTGCGGGGTGTCCCCATAACTCAGGCCCCCTCAGGAGGCAGCAGCAGAGGCAGCAGCAGACAGGGGCTCCCAAAGCAGGCAGTAGCCCACATCCATTTTTGAAGGTCTCTTCATAAACCCCCTGATGGAACTGAGCCCTGTGTGGTGGCCCTGCCCCCACCTGAGCAGCTGAACTTAATCTCACATTGAATAGCAGCCCTGCCCCCGCCAAAAACCCCTAAGGCTTGGGAGCAGCTTATTTGAATCTCAGCCCCCAAGCACTAGCTGGGTGGAACTGAAGACGAGGTGGCTGTGGAGAAGAAACTCAGAAGTCAAGTAACTAGTTAGGTAAATGCCCAAAAAAGAGAAAAAAATAAAATAACACCATAGAAGGTTACTTTCTTGGTGAACAGGTGTCTCCCCCCATCCTTTTAGATGCAGAAGAACAAGGCATACTGTCAGAGGGAGTCAAGGCCTCTCCCTTCAAAGGGAACTTAAAATGGGCTCAGACAATAGAAGACCTTAAAAAACAAGTTAGTGGCTTACTAAAGGAGAACCAAAAAAATGCCGAGGAAAATAACAGGTTTAAAAAGAGGCTAACTCAATTGGAAAAAGAGGTCCAAAAAGCCAACGAGGAGAAGGAGGTTTTAAAAAGCAGAATTAGCCAAATGAAGGAGAAGGTTCAAAAGCTGAATGAACAAAATAATTCATTGAAAGACAGAACTGAGTTCAGGGAAATCAATGTCTATGAGTTAAACCAAGAAGTTAGTAAACAAAAAAAATTGAAAAAATAGAAGATAATGTGAAATAACTCATTGGAAAATAAGCATCCATCTCATTTAGATTGTTGAATTTATGGGCATACAGTTGGGCAAAGTAATTTCTAATTATTATTTTAACTTCCTCCTCTTTGGAGGTGAGCTCACCCTTTTCATTTTTGATATTGGTAATTTGATTTTCTTATTTCTTTTTTTTCAAAGAAAGAAGGGAAGCATAATTTCTCACCTGTTCTTGTGGGTGAAACTTTTTGGTCATTATCATCACACAGCATTCCATTTGGTTCTTTGGCTCTTCTTATTACATTATTGAAATCATTGTGTATGTTGTTTTCCTTGTTCTGTTTATTTCTGTTGACATCAGTTATTTAAGTTTGCCTTTTGTACCAATTTATATCAAAATCATTTATATAAGATAACTTAATAGTAGGGTTCTTCTTTTTTGTCTTCCGTGAATACTGCTAATTCCTGATTAGTGTGCCTAATGAATCCAGTGAAGTGGTTGCATGTATTCAAATTTGCATTATTTGAAATTATAATTATATAAAATATGATCATCAGTCCCAATCCAATGGTGATATGTGGTATGAATTCAAATAATTCCACCACTTCATAACATTATTAGTTGCACTTATCAGGGCACAGCTGTGTAACACTTGGGGTAATGGTACTTGAATCATAGGTTTACTCAAATGCAAAATCATCTTCAAGAACCTATTAATTAAATTGAGTGAAAGCTATTGGGTCTGAGGAGCTCTCTGAGGGACATATGGATCAGCTCTTCCACTTCCCCTTGTCCCACCTGCCCCCATCCTCCAGCTGCTCTGTGTTTGCCATCTAATTATAGTTTGCCACAATCTACGTCTTGACCTTTGCCTGTTTTCCCATTCCCCCATAATCCAGGCAACCAGGATTACCTAGGAACTTGAACAGGCTTAATCTCCAATCCTACTTAAGTAGGGTCTCTTTTCTACTCTTCTATTCTTAATGTCCACATTTTTTGGCTCCTGCTGAAGCAGTCTCTGGTGATAAACGTCATTTGCTCTGTGCTGTTACCTAGAAGTCAAGGATCATTTGCTTTTTTCCATCTTTTGTGGACTTTGATAACATCATCCCAGGCTCAATGACAATGACCTCCTTGCTCTTCCTTGAACAAGACATTCTGTCTCTTGGTGCCAGTCATTTTCTTGACCCCAGGCCTTGAATGTTCTTCTTTCTCATCTCCTTCTACTGCTTCCCCTGGCTTACTTTAACACTCCACTAAAACACTATTTTCCATAGGAAGCTTTTTCCAGTCTCTCTTAATTCAAGTGTCTTTCTTCTCTTGATTATTTCCTATTCGAACTGTATGTAGCTTGCTTGAATATATTTGTTTGCTTATTATCTCCTCTGCTAGATTGTGAGCTCTTGGAGGGCAAGAACTGTCTTTTGCCTCTTTTGCTATCCCTGTTATTTAGTACCGTGCCTGGCACATAGTTAAGCACTTGATAAATGTTTGTGGACTAAATAACTCCACTCTTGTTATGACATTTGTTCTATTAAGAGTGGTCAGCTTATTTGGTTGTTTTTTGCTCTGGTGCAAATGGAACAGATCAAACCACTATAGTCAAATGAGGTAAACAGGTTCTTGTTACAAAATCCATTCAGTAGCCTGAGATTGAAAGCTGCTACCCAGCTCCATGGAGTTGTACCTGAAGAGCTTTCTGAGGGTCAGAAAGGAGAAATAGCCCCTAAATGCTCTGCAGAAAGTCTTCTTTACTTGCAAAGGCCATTCACATTAGGGCCCACACCATGATCATCCCCTTCAGGGTAGCTACTCAGTAACTTAAGCCAATTATATTTTGTCCAGGGCTTACCTCTGAGAAAGAATGAGAACTATTGAATATTTGGGTAAAGATAAGTAGAGAGAAAAATAGAATCAATATCTTCATTGTATTCCTGAATGATGGAGGGAATAGATAAGGGACACAGAGAAAAATCTCAGAGACTTGGCAGAAAGGTATGATATAGTATTTATGGCTGAAAATTTTTCTCAACCTAAGTTGGAGGCCTGTAAAAAGTGGAATGATGTGTGATTTCCTCCCAGGAAAGAGAAACTGATTGCTGATATGGAAGTTATGGGAGTCTTCATGGGAATTGGACACTCCATCATAAAAGCTGTGATAGAAAAAGGGAAGAAAATTTGACACGTACCATACATTTTGAATTCAGAGAAAGGTAGGATCTAAATGACCTAAAATTCTGTAAAGTAGAGGTCTTTAACCTTTTGTTTTGTGTGTCATGGACCCCTTTAGCAGACTGATAAAATCTAAGAACCCCTTTTCAGAATCACATTTTAAATATACAAAATAGAAAACAATATAAAAGAAACCAATTTCATTGAAGTAAGAAATGTATTTTTTAACAAAGAAATTTATTTTACATGAATTTATAATCTCTTCTCATAGCCCCTCCCCCCCAAGCCAATTGGATAACAGCAAAAAAAGTGAGAAAATGAAACTTTCATAATGAACATGTGTAGTGCCAACAGAATATTCACAGTGCCTATAGTGGCCATGAATATCCTGGCGCAACTCTGAATTGTGAAATACAACAGATTCTTCACATGGAAGACAGAACCAAAACATTTATTCAGACACCAGAAAGCCAAATCTATCATAGTAGCAAAAATGTATACACAATAATAATGCAGAGGACAACACCATCCCCAAGCCTTCCCCATGCTAGGACCTTCCCACAAACAAACACTCAAGAGCCTAGCTATCTGCTTCCTCTCTCTCCCTCAGTTCTGATTTCTCTGATCAATTTCCTCTCAGCTCTGATCTAGTTTTGACTTTTCCTGTTCCACTATTCCTGCTCCACCCCATCCTGTTCCATGTGATTTGACTCATGTGACTCAGGCTTCCATGTGACTTAACCAGGTCACATAGGCCTATTAGTGGATGGGAAAGATTATCCTATTAAGAAGCATAATTTCATGAACAATGAGCAAAATGTATTATCAATAAAACATGAAAAATCTAGCAAAAGAAATTTCCACATTGGCTGTGGTGAGAAAAGTTATATATCTCTCTCTGCCTTTCAGGTTTATCACCTCTGTGACATATGATGAAATGGTTGTTTCACCTTAAATCTTATGGATCCATGGGATACCATTGCATTGAATAGAGTTTTAAAGTCTTTCAAAATTGTTTTTCTTCATAATGTTGACATTGTAGAAATTTTTCTAATTTTGTGCAATTTACTTAAGTTCTTAGAGGTCTTCCCAGTTCCCTTTGATATTTTCCATTTCATCATTTCCTATAGTGCAAAAACATTTCATTTTATTCACAAATCATTTTAGCCATTCTCTAATTAGATAATAGACACCTATTTCCAATTTTAGTTAATGTGGAAAAAGTTGAGTTATATGTTGTACACAGAGATCCTCTCTCCCTTTAGAGTATGTATATTGTGGTAAATTTGAGAGGATGGTTCAAAAATGTTTTTCAGAACAGTTGAAAAAATTCAAAGTTCCACCAATTGTACACTAGTATGCATGCTTTCCTAATGTTTATTATTTTCCTCTTTTGTCATTTTAGATATGAGAACTGCAATTTTGCTTTATGTTCTATATCCCTAATTATTAGCGATTTAGAGTATTTTTTATATGATTGTTATTAGTTTGGACTTCTTCCTTTGAAAATTGCCTTTTCAGGTGGAGCCAAGATGGCGGAGTGAGAGCAACGACTCACCTAAGCTCTTAAGCAAACTCCTTCGGATACCTCTGAAAGGAGAATCTGACCAAATTTTGGAGGTGCAGAATCCAGTGGGAGACAGACTGTGATGGATTTGGAGCCCAGGTTAGATGGGAAGGTCCACATGAAGGATCTGTTCCGTGGGGGTGAGCCCCCAGCACACAGCGCAGCACAGTCAGAACAGTGGAGCAAAAGGGACTAGAGAAACCTGAGAGCAGCGGGCAGAACCAGCGGAGAAGCACAGAGGGCAGGAGACAAGCCGAACTGAGCCAGGGAGAGCTGCTGAGCGCCAGATACCAGCAGCTCCTGAGACCTTCAGTCCAAAGATTAAACTTCAGTAAGTCACCTACTTGAACTTCCAGAAGCCAGGATGTCAGAGTGATCAGTAAATGCTCTCTCCTCCCCTCTTGATGACCATGAAAGAACCATAAAATATTTCCCCAGAAAAATCCTGGATCAGTGGGAACAGCAGAAGGGGAAAATAGTCTCATAACACCTGAGCCTAGGAAAATAACTAGGGGGGATTCCTCCTACTGTGGTGGAGGCAAACAAGAAGGACAGAGGAACCAGGGCAGAGAAAACTCCCACTAGGACCCAGGCAAGCCTCAGCATCAGGAGAGGAGCCCCAGGAGGGGTGGTAACATGCATTAGCATCTAGATGTGCCTCAGCACTCCAGGGGAAACAGGAAGACAATAGGGAAGCTGGGATCACCATCCCCTGAGCTTGCCTTTGCCTCAGTTCAGCTGAGGAGATCTCCAGTGACCAGACCTCTCCTCCCCCACACTTAACAAGCTAACCCCAGGGTTGATCAGGGAAACAAACAAACAAAAAAACCTGCTTCTAGCTTTTTCACACATCAGCTCAACAAAAAGTTCTGTAGCTTCTGACTGAAAGAACCAGAAGCTACAACACTCAGTTAACATCATGAACAAGAAAAGGTAGATGAAGGGAGAAAAAACCATAGAATCTTTCTTGGATAAGGACCAAAACACAAACACCAAAGAGGTCAGAGCTGAGACTGTACTTCCATCTGAAACTTCAGAAGGGACTATGAACTTCTCTCAAGCACAAAACTCTCCTGGAACAACTGAAGAAGGAAATAGATGAAAAACTGGCCAATGATTTTAAAATTATAAAAAAAGAATTCACTGATGAGAACATCACTTTGAAAAGGAAAATTGAACAAATGGAAAAGGAAGTTCAAAAATTAACTGGAGAAAATAATTTCCTAAAAGGAACAGTTGATCAAATGGAAAAGGAAACCCAAAACCTAATTGGGAAAATTGGTCAAATGGAAAAGGAAGTACAAAAATTAACTGGATAAAATAGCTCCTTAAAGGGAAAAATTGGTCAGATGGAAAAGGATATGCAAAAGTTAACTGAAGAAAACAATTTGATAAAGATTAGAATTGGGCACTCACATAATGACTCAATGAGACAGCAAGAATCAGTCAAACAAAATCTAAAGAATGAAAAGATAGAAGAAAATGTAAAATATTTAATTGGAAAAATAACTGACCTGGAAAATAGATCCAGGAGAGAAAATTTAAGAATTATTGGCCTGCCAGAAACACATGATGAAGAAAAGAGTCTGGACAATATCTTCCAGGAAATCATCAAGGAAAACTGCTCAGAAGTGCTAGATTCAGAGGGCAAAGTAGTTATCAAAAGAATACACCATTCCCCTCCTGAAAGGGATTCCAAACTCAAAACACCAAGAAATATCGTTGCCAAATTCCAGAGCTATCAAGTGAAGGAGAAAATACTACAAGCAGCCAGAAAGAAACAATTCAAATATCAAGGAGATACAGTCAGGATCACACAGGAACTTGCAGCTTCTACATTAAAAGATCGAAAGAATTGGAACTCAATATTCCATAAGGCAAAGGAGTTGGGACTACAACCAAGGATCAACTACCCAGCAAAGTTCAGCATAACATTTCAGGCAAGGAGAAAGTCATTCAACGAAATAAGGGATTTCCAGAGCTTCCTGACCAAAATGCCAGAACTCAATAGACGATTTGATTTTCAAATGCAAGTCTCAAGAAAATCATAAAAAGGTAAACGGGGGGGGAAACAAAAACAAAAACACTTGTTACTCAATTAGGGCAAACTGTTTACCTCCCTATAAGGGAAGATGATACCTGTTAATCTTGAGAATTGTGCCGCTATTACGAAATATAGAAGGGATATACATAGAGGGAATGGTTTTAAAGTAAATGATGTCATGTCAAAAATATGATTTAAGTATGAAAAGGGATTGTAATAGGATGTGTGAAAAGGAGGAAGCAGAAAATGGCAAATTACATCACAGGAAGAAGTACAAAATTATAGTAGAGGGAAAGAGGGGAGGGAGATGAGTATTGTTTGAGAGGTACACTCATCTGATTTTTTTAAAGGAGGGAACAATAAACTTAAGTAGATAATCCTAACTAGCTCTATAGGCAGCAGGGGGAAAGGAGTAAGAAAGGGTAGGGAGGCTAAAAGGGAGGGAAGAAGCAACAAGAGTAAAGTGGAGTAAAAGGGAAGGGGGTTAAGAAGGAGGGGAAGGCTGCAGGAGGAGGTGGTGAAAAGTGAATACTATTGAGGAGGGGAAGGGAGATGGGAGAGCTAAAAGCACAAATGATGGAAAAGAGGATGGAGGGAAATATAAAGATTGCAATCATAACTGTGAATGTGAATGGAATGAATTCTCCCATAAGACAGAGATTGATAGCAGAATGGATTAAAAATCATAATCCAACAATATGCTGCTTACAAGAAACACATTTGAAACGGGGGGATACACATAGGACAAAGGTCAAAGGATGGAGCAGAATATATTGTGCTTCAGCTCATGTAAGAAAGGCAGGAGTAGCAATCCTAATCTCAGACAAAGCAAAAGCAGAAATAGATCTAATCAAAAGGGATAAGGAAGGAAACTATATCCTGCTAAAAGGCACCATAGACAATGAAGCAATATCATTACTAAACACGTATGCTCCCAAGTGGTATAGCATCCAGATTCTGAGAGGAGAGGGTGGGGGAGTTGAAGGAAGAAATTGACAGGAAAACTATACTAGTGGGGGGCCTCAACCTCCCCCTCTCTGAACTCGATACATCTAACCTCAAAATAAACAAGAAAGACATTAAGGAGGTAAATAAAACTATGGATAAGGTGGATATGAGAGATCTTTGGAGAAAATTGAATGGGAATAGAAAGGAATATACCTTTCTCTCAGCGGTACATGGGACATTTACAAAAATTGACCAGGTACTAGGATATAAAAATCTCACAATCCAGTGCAGAAAGGCAGAGATGGTCAATGCATCCTTCTCAGATGATAATGCAATAAAAATTACATGTAATAAAAGGCCATGGAAAGATAAACCAAAAATCAATTGGAAACTAAATAATCTAATCCTAAAGAAGGAATGGGTTAAAGAAGAAAGCACAGAAACAATTAACAATTTCATTCAAGAGAATGACAATAATGAGACAACATACTAAATCTTATGGGATACTGCAAAAGCAGTTCTTAGGGGAACTTTTATATCTTTGAATGCCTACATAAATAAAATAGAGAAAGAGGAGATCAATGACTTGGGCATGCAGCTGAAAAAGCTAGAAAAAGAACAAATTGAAAATTCCCAAGTAAATACCAAATTAGAAACACTGAAAACCAAAGGAGAGATTAATAAAATTGATATTAAGAAAAACTATTTAGTTAATAGATAAAACCAATAGTTGACTTTATGAAAAAAACTAATAAAATTGGTAATCTTTGGTCAATTTGATTAAAAAAAGAAAGAATATAATCAAATTACTAATGTTAAAAATGAAAGAGGTGAACTCACCTCCAATGAGGAGGAAATTAAAACAATAATTAGAAACTACTTTGCCCAACTTTATGCCCAGAAATTCAATAATCTAAACAAGATGGATGAATATTTTAAAAAAATACAAATTGCCCAAATTAACAGAAGAGGAAGCTGAATACTTAAACAACCCCATTTCAGAAAAAGAAATTGAACAAGCCATCAATGAACTCCCTAGGAAAATATCTCCAGGGCCAGATGGATTCACAAGTGAATTCTATCAAACATTTAAAGAACAGTTAATTCCAATCCTGTATAGACTATTTTTGAAAACTGGGGAAGAAGGAGTCCTCCCAAATTCTTTCTATGATACAAATATGGTTTTGATACCCAAACCAGGAAGAGACAAAACAGAGAAAGAAAATTATAGACCAATTTCTCTAATGAATATAGATGCAAAAATTTTAAATAAGATTTCAGCAAAACGAATACAGCATCTTATAACAAGATTAATACATTATGATCAGGTAGGATTCATAGCAGGAATGCAGGGCTGGTTCAATATTAGGAAAAGTATTACCATTATTGATCATATCAAGAACAAAGATAACAGAAACCACATGATTATCTCAATGGCTGCAGAAAAAGCTTTTGACAAAATACAACACCCATTCCTATTAAAAACACTGGAGAACATAGAAATAAAGGGAACTTTCCATAAAATAATAAGCAGTATCTATCTAAAACCTTCAGCAAGCATTATATGCAATGGGGATAAGCTAGATGCACTCCCAATAAGATCAGGGGTGAAACAAGGATGTCCATTATCACCACTGTTATTCAATATTGTACTAGAAATGTTAGCTGTAGCAATTAGACAAGATAAAGTAATTGAAGGAATAAGAATAGCCAAAGATGAAACTAAGTTATCACTCTTTGCAGATGATATGATGATTTACTTAGAGAATCCCAGAGATTCAAGTAAAAAAACTACTCGAAATAATAAACAACTTTGACAAAGTTGCAGGTTACAGAATAAACCCACACAAATCTTCCACATTCCTGTATATTAGCAACAAAGTCCAACAGCAAGAGATAGAAAGAGAAATCCCATTTAAAGGTAGGGTAGACAGTATAAAATACTTAGGAGTTTACCTGCCAAAACAAACCCAGGGATTATATGAACACAATTACAAGACACTTTTTGCACAAATAAAGTCAGAAAATAAGTAAGTGGAAAAACATCAGTTTGCCATGGGTAGACCATGCTAATATACTAAAAATGACAATTCTACCTAAATTAATTTACTTATTTAGTGATATACCAATTAAACTATCAGATAATTATTTTCTGGAGCTGGATAAAATAATATCAAAATTCATTTGGAAGAACAAAAGATCCAGAATATCAAAGGGACTAATGAAAAGAAATGGTTGGGAAAGTGGCTTAGCGCTACCAGACATCAAATTGTACTATAAAGCAGCAATTATCAAAACCACTTGGTATTGGCTAAGAAACAGAGGGATAGACAAGTGGAATAAACTTGGTGCTGAAGACACAGTAGGTAAGGAATATAGCAACCTCCTGTTTGATAAACCCAAGGACCCCAGCTTCTGGGATAAGAACTCACTGTTCGACAAAAATTGCTGGGAAAACTGGATAACAGTGTGGCAGAAATTAGGCATAGACGCATGCCTGACACTGTACACAAGAATAAAGTCCAAATGGGTACATGATTTATGTAATAAGATTGATATTTGAATAAACTGGAGGAGCAAGGAATAGTGTATTTATCAGATTTATGGAGAAGGGAAGAATTTTTTACTAAAGAAGAGGTAGAAGGCATTATGAAATGCAAGGTGGATAATTTTGATTACATTAAACTGAGAAGTTTTTGCACAACCAAACCCAATGCAACCAAAATTTGGAGGGATATAGTAAATTGGGAAAGAATTTTTACGGCTAAGCTTGGGGATAAAGGCCTCATTTTTAGAATATATAGAGAACTGACTCAAATGTATAACCATACAAGTCATTTCCCAATTGATAAATGTATATGAACAGGCAATTTTCAGAGGAAGAAATTAAAGATATCTATAATCATAATCATATGAAAAAATGCTCTAAATCACTGTTGATTAGAGAGATGCAAATCAAAACAACTCTGAGGTACCACATCACACCTATAAGATTGGCTAACATGACAGAACAAGAAAATGATAAATGCTGGAGAGGATGTGGGTTCATCCAACCATTCTGGAGAGCAATTTGGTACTATGCCTAAAGGGCTACAAAAATGTGCATACCCTTTGACCCAGCAATATCGCTAGTAGGACTATATCCCCAAGATATCATAAAAATGGGAAAGAGTCCCACATGTACAAAAATATTAATAGCAGCACTCTTTGTAATTGCCAAAAACTGGAAGTCAAGGGGATGCCCATCAATAACGCAAAAACTTCTTATTAAAAAAAAAATCCCAAAGGTGGTTCTCAAGGCAAAATGCCTTCCACACTCAGAGAAAGAAATATGGAAGTCACTCACATACCTTGTCAATAGAGGTTCCCTCAATCTTTCCTTGCTCAGATGCACAACAATTCTCACTGTCCTGGGGGTAAAAGTTCCAGTGGTGGGACCTACATAGCCCCCCAACCCAGTTAATTCCAGAACTTTCCACTTGTTGTTTAAACTGACCTAAGACTTAGGCTGGAGGTGTCTACTCTTCACAGGGACGAAACCTCATCCTCGGCCTTTTCTTCAGATCTTCTCCAATTGTCCCAGGAGGACCCCTGTTCTGCCTCTATCATTATTTATTTTCACTGCTTTATGTTGACCCTGAGGTACTATTTCCTCTCTTTTTTGGGGGGAAATCTTGAGAGTTTGGAATTTTCTAATCAACTCTGTCATCTTCCCAGATTCCCCCCTTGAAAATTTTCTTTAATTATTTCAAGGTTTGTTTGTTTGTTTTTTTATCGTAGCTTTAAGGTAGTCTGATTATTCTTATGTTTTCTCTTCTTGATCTGTTCTCCAGGTCAGTCGTTTTTCTTATGAGATGTTTCACATTGTCTTCTACTGTTTTTCATTCTTTATATTGCTGTACTGTGGTTGTCCTTTGTTGCAGATGAAGACCATGCCATCAGAGAAATGATGACATGACGTGCACTTGATTTTGTTTTGAGGGAGAGGTCTCTCTCCCTCTGTACAAGCTCTCTCTCTCTCTCTCTCTCTCTCTCTCTCTCTCTCTCTCTCCCTCTCTCTCTCTCTCTCTCTCTCTCTCTCTCTCTCTCTCTCTCTCTCTCACACACACACACACACACACACACAAACACACACACACACACACACGTATTTTTCTCACAACTTCACTGACTTCTCCTTGCCCAATTCTAATTTTCAAGGAGTAATTTTCTTAATATTCTGGATTTGTTTTTGCAGTTGGTTGACTTTCTTTTCATAATCTTCTTCTTTTCCTTGTATTGTTCTTACTTTAAAAAAAATTACTCAATCTTTCTTACTGGATTTTTAAAGTCTTATTTGAATTCTTCTTTGAAATGATTCTTTTTGTGCAGGTAACAGTTTGACAATACTTTTGAGTCTAGGAGAGTCTTCTTTTGTTTTTTGCTTCAGTATCCTCCTCTGAAGATTAACTCTGGTCTTCTCTATTCCCACAATAACTGTCTGTGGTTGGATTTTTTTCTCCTTTGCCCGCTCATTTAAAAAAAAATAGCAACTTGCTATTATAATCACCTCTAATCCTAGAGTGTGAAGGATGGTTCCTCTGGTCTCAGTTCCTTCTTACTGTTATTTTTTGAGCTTTGTCACAGATCCAACCTCTGCATGCCTTTCCCCTTCCAAGCCACAAGTAGAGTCCCCGCAGCACACTATGCTGGAAATGCTGTTGCTCCCTGAGAACTCTCTAGTGGCTATGATCTTCAGTTCCCCACTCTTTCCTGAAACTGAGACCAGTAACTCAGCTCTCCTGTAACTGCTTACAGTCAGCAGTGTCTTTGTGCTACTGATTCTGAACTGTCTGGGCATATGCTGGTTCCTTCTCACCCAGAACTGCATCTGGGCATCACAGCTGGGCCTGGAATCTCTTGTCAGCAGAAGATCCCTCAGCTCCCTGCTCAGAAGCCCAACTCCCTCCACTGTCTGGGAAGTGAAAATTGCTGTGGCTGAGGTTGAGTCTACTTCCCAACCCAGTTGCCCCCAGGGTTTGCTGCTTGCTGTTTCAGTGGAGCTATCCTGGAGATTTCTTGGGATCTTCTGCATTTTTCCCAGGGGGGCCACTATTCTACCCCTTCTTTACTTTTGCTGTTCTATATTGATCTTGAGATTGCTATTTTGTCGTTTGTGGAAGAAATCTGGAAAGCTAGGAATTTTTTCACCTACTGTGCCATCTTCCCAGAATCATCTCCCCTTACTTTCTTATTAAGCCCTCTTTGGTATCCATCTTCTGTGGTTAGACTTTGGCTTATGACTAATCTGTCCCTGAATCTATATTTCCTATTATTCTCACCCCTTTCCTTCTTCTTTCCCTCATTTTTCTCTATGGAACAGATGATTGCATTTCTGTAAATTCTTTCTTCTTTGAGCTATTCAGAAGACAGTGAGATTCACCTGTTATACATTCTCATCCCTTCCTATTTATTTAAATAATCATCCACTTCTTTAACTAAACTATGTGACATATTTCCCCATCCTTCCCCTCTTATCTGCTGTAGGGCACAGCAATACCTTGTCGACTAGCAGGCCCACAACACTCACCAGAGTGGGCTGAAATTAAATTGCAATTGGGGAATATTTAACAAAATGAAATGCAATAAAAGAAAGATAATGCATTACCATTAATGTACTTTTAAAAATCAATATGTGACCCTTAGGGATTTTACATATACATTTCAGTGCCTTCCGATTTCTATTTTAGTTTGACATCACTTTCCTAGTATGTTCTATTCCTTGCCCTTTTCTTTGTTCTTTAAAAATAAACAAAACATAACATGTAACTTACAAATCTTCTTATTTGGCTACTTCTATGATCCCTTGAAATAAGAGAGTTCTAAGGGGGTTTATGTTACCATTTTCCTCTAATTTCAGAATGTAAAAGCTTCACCTTTATTTAGTCCTTTATGATTTCTCACTATTATTTTCTGTTTTTTCTTGATTCCTTGTTTATATTGTGAAATTTCTTCTCAGACCTGATATTCTTAGAAGGAATACCTTCTATATCACTTTTATTTTTTTTCTCTTGTAGGATAATATGTAGATCACTAGGAAAGTTATTCATGGAGATTAGCTTATATCTTTTGTCTTCTTCATTATGATATTCCAGATTCTCCATTCTTTTATAATCATATCTACTAAATTTCATGTTATCATAGCTAGTACTTCTCAATACTTGAATTCTTTCTTTCTGGATGCTTGCAATATGAATTTTGGCTTTGGTGTCCTGGGGAGTTTTAAATTTAATTATTGAGGGGGGGGCTTAGGCAGTAAATTCTTCCTATTTTCATTTTATTCTTTTAATCTAAAATATCTGGGATATTTTCTTTCATAATTTCTTGCAATATGTTAATTAGACACTT